>NC_047664.1:1417531-1552127 GCF_011762505.2 Arvicanthis niloticus
AGTGCAAAGGACATTCCTGTGGTGGCCAGTAGGGGGGGATGTACCCTTGGTGGACAGGGGGAAAAAACATCTCTCTAGTGAACTGTGGGAGGACCTCACTGTGGTGGACAATGGGAAGGACACCTCTCTGTGGTGGACAGAGGGAAGGAGTCCCTTTGGTCGACAGTAGAAAGGACATCCTTGGTGGACAGTTTTGGAAACCTCTGCTGTGGTGGACACGTGTGGGGAAAAACACCTTCTGGTGGACAGTGGGGAGAACATTTCTGTGGTAGACAGTTTGAAGGAGTCCTGTGGTGGTAAGCAGAGAGGACCTCTCTGTGGTGGACAAGGTGAAATATGTCCCTGTGGTGGACTGTGATGAGAATGTTTCTTTGGAGGACAATGGAAAGGACGTATCTGTGGTGGACAGTAAAGAGGACCTTCCTGTGGTGGACTGTGGGACAGGACATTCCTGTGGTGGGCAGTGGGGAGGACATCCCATTGTGGACAGTGGGGAGGATGTGCCTGTGGTGGACAGTTGAATGGACGTCCATGTGGTGGACAGTGAGTGGGACATCCCTGTGTTGGACAGTAGGAAGGACGTCCCTGTAGTGGACAGTGGGGAGGATGTCCCTATAGTTGACAGTTGGAAGAACTTTTTGTGGTGTGAACAGTAGGAAAAACATCCTCATTTGGTGGACAGTGGGAAGGACATCCCTGTTGTGGACAGTGGGGAGGAACTCCCTGTGTTGGACAGTGGGGAGGAAGTCCCTGTGGTGGACAGTAGGAAAGACATAACTGTGATGGACAATGGGGAGGACACCCCTTTGGTGAACAGTCAGGAAGATGTCCTAATTTTGGAGAGTGGGGAGGACCTATTCTATGGTGGACAGTGGGAAGGACCTTCCTGTGGTGGAGAGCTGGGAGGATCTCTCTGTGGAGGACAGTGGGGAAAATGTTACTGTGGTGTACAGTAATGAGATATTTCTGTTGTGTACAATAAAAACGACTTCTTGTGGTGGACAGTGGAGAGGATATTCCCGTGGTAGACAGTGGGAAGAATGTCCCTGTTGTGGGCAGTGGGGCAACATCTCTGTTGTGGAGAGTGGAGAGGACCTCCCTGTTTTGAAAAATGGAAAGGATGTCCCTGTGGTGGACATTTGTGAAGACCTCTCTGCGGTGAACAGTGGGGAGGACGTCCCTGTGGTGGATGGTGTAAAGGATGTCCCTGTAGAGCACAGTGGTGAGTATGTCCCTGTTGTGCACAGGATGTTTCTGTAGTACACAGTGTGGAGAATGTCCCTGTAGTGAACAGTGGGAAGACATCACTATAGTGCACAATGAGGAGGATGTCCTTGTGGTGAACAGTTGTGAGGACATCCCTGTGGTGGACAGTGGGAAAGACAACCCTTTGGGGAACAGTGGGAAAGATGTCCCTTTGGTGGACAGTGGGGAGGACCTATTCTGTGGTGGTCAGTGGGAAGGATGGTTCTGTTGTGCACTGGAGGATGTCCGTGTGGTGCACAGTGGTGAGGACATACCTGTGGGCACTGTAGGATGTCCCTGTGGTGCACAGTGGGGAGGATGTCCCTGTGGTGAACAGTGGGAAGAGCGCCATGGTGCTGGACATTGTTCAGGATGACCCTATAGTGCAGAGTGGTAAGGACGACCTTCTGGTACACAGGAGGAAGTCCCTGTTGTGGACAGTGGGGAAAACATCCCTGTTGTGGTGAGTTGGGTGGACGTCTCGGTGGTGGATGGTGGTAAGAATGTACCTGAGGTGGACTGTGGGAAAAATCCCTGTGGTGGACAGTGGGAGGGGTGTACCTGTGGTGGACATTGGGGAGGAAGTCACTGTGGTGGACAGTGGATAGGACGTCACTGTGGTAGACAGCAGGAAGGACATTCCTGTGGTAGACAGTGGGGAGGACATCCCTCTGGTGGACAATGGAAAGGACATCCCTGTGGTGGAAAGTTGGGAGGACATTTCCGTGGTAGACAATGGAAAGGGTGTCCCTGTTGTCCACAGTATAAAGGATATCCATGTTATGCATAGCTTGAGGACATCCCTGTTGTGTACAGTAGGATGTCCCAGTGCTGCACAGTGTGGAGGATGTTTCTGTGGTGAACAGTGCAAAAAAGTCACTGTGCTGGACATTGGTGAGGATGACCCTGTGGTGGACAGTAGTAAGGACACCTTGTGGTACACAAGAGGATATCCCTGTGGTGGACAATGGGAAGGACCTCCCTCTAATGGACAATGGGGATGACATCCCTGTGGTGGACAGTGGGGAGGACTTTTCTGTGGTGGATAGTAGCTAGGACCACTCTGTGGTGGACAGTGGAAAAAGACGTCCCTGTGGAGGACAGTGGGGAGGACCTCCCTATGGTAGACAGT
This sequence comes from Arvicanthis niloticus, assembly GCF_011762505.2. Classification (NCBI taxonomy): domain Eukaryota; kingdom Metazoa; phylum Chordata; class Mammalia; order Rodentia; family Muridae; genus Arvicanthis; species Arvicanthis niloticus. Next base: position 1,419,909 of record NC_047664.1, read on the forward strand.
GAAAAGAACATCCATGTAGTGGACAGTGGGAAGACATCCCTGTGGTAGTGTGGAGGACGTCCCTGTTGTGGGCACTGGGGAGGATGTGTCTGTTGTGGACAGTTTGTAGGATGTCCATGTGGTGGACAGTGGAAAGGATGTCCCTGTGGTGGACTATAGGGAGGACGTCCCTTTAGTGGAAATTGGGGATGATTTCCATATGATGGACAGTTGGAAGGACGTCCCTGTGGTGGACAGTCAGAAAGACGTCCCATTTGGTGGACAGTGTGTAGGACGTCCCTGTAGAGGACAGTGGGGAGGACTTCCATTTGGTGGACAGTGGAAAGTACCTTCCTTTGGTGGACAGTGGGGGTGATATCCCTGTGGTGGAAAGTGGAGAGGATGTCCTTTTGGTGGGCCATGGTGAGGATGTTTCTGTGTTTCACAGGAGAACATCTCTTTGTGGATAGTAGAAAGGATGTCCCTGTGGTGGAGAGTTCATAAAACATCTCTGGGTGGACAGTCATGAGGACGTCCCTAGTGTGCACAGGAGAATATCCCTGTGGTGCACAGAGATAAGCATGTCCCTGTTGTGCACCGGAGAATGTTCCTGTTGAGCAAAGTGGGGAGGATGACCCTGTGGTGGACAGTTGAAAGAATGTCTCTGTTGTGGACAGTCAGAAGGATGTCACTTTGGTTGACAGAGGGCATGACCTCCCTCTGGTGCCCAGTGAAAAAGACCTCCCTCTGGTGGACATTGAGGAGGATGTCCCTATCGTGAACAGTGGTGAGGACGTTTCTTTGGTTGACAGTGAGAAGGACATCCCTGTGGTAAACAGCAGGGAGGACCTTACTGTGGTGGACAGTGCAGAGGATGTCCCTGTGGTGGAGAGTGGAAAGGATGTCCATATGGTGCACATTGGTGAGGACATCCCTGATGTGCACAGGAGAATGTCCCTGTGGTACACAGTGGTGAGGAAGTCCCTGTTGTGCACAGGAAGATTTCCCTGTGGTGCAGAGTGGGGAGAATATCACTGTAGTGAACAGTGGGAATGACATCACTGTGCTGAACATTGGTGAGGATGACCCTGTGATGGACAGTGGTAAAGATGTCCTTGTGGTACACCAGAGGATGTCTCTATGGTGGAGAGTGTATGACCTCCCTCTGGTGGACAGTGGGGAGTACATCTCTGAGTGGAGAGTGGGGAGGAGGTCCCTGTTGTGGAAAGTGGGGAGGAAGTACCTCTGGTGACCAGTGGGTAGGATGTCCCTGTGGAGGACAGTTGGGAGGACGTCCCTGTGGTGGAGAGTGAGAAGGACATTTCTTTGATGAACAGTGAGAAGAATGTCCCTGTTGTGGACAGTGGGATGGACATCCCTGTGGTGGACAGTGTGAAGGACATCCCTGTTATGGACAGTTGGGAGTTGGAAAGGATGTCCCTGTGGTGGACATTGGTGAGGAGGACACTGTGGTGGCCAGTGGTAAGAACATCCCTGTAGTGGACAGAGGAAAGGACCTTTTTGTGGTGGACAATGGGGAGGACATCTCTGTGGAGGACAGTGTAAAGGATGTCCATATTGTGCACAGTGTGAGGACATCCCTGTTGTGTACAGTAGGATGTCCCTGTGCTACACAGTGGGGAGGATGTTTCTGTGGTGAACACTGTGAAGGATGTCACTGTGTTGGACAATGGTGAGGACGACCCTGTGGTGGACAGTGGTAAAAATGCCTTGTGGTTCTCAAGAGAACATCGCTGTGGTGGACAGTGGAAAGGACCTCCCTCTAATGGACAGTGGGGAGGACGTCCCTGTTGTGGACAGTGTAGAGGATGTCCCTGTGGTGGAAAGTTGGAAGGATGTTCCTGTGGTGGACAGTGGGGAAGATGTTTCTGTGTTGGACAGTGAGAAGGACGTTCCTGTTGTGGACAGTGGGAAAGACGTCCCTATGGTGGACAGTTGGGAGGATGTACATTTGGTGGAAAGTTGGAAGGACATCCTTGTGGTGGACAGTGGGGAGGATGTCCCTGTGGTGGACCGTTGAGAGAATGTTTATGTGTTGTACAGTGAGAAAGACATCCCTGTTGTGGACAGTGGGGCGGACATCCCTGTGTTGGACAGTTGGGATGATATCCCTGTGGTAGACAGTGGGACGAACATTGCTTTGGTGGACAATGGAAAGGACGTCCCTGTGGGGACAGTGGGGAGAACAACCCTGTGGTGGACATTGTGGAGGACCTCCCTGTATTAGACAGTGGGTAGGACATCCCTGTGTTGGACAGTGGGGTGGACGTCCTTGTTTTGGAAAGTGGGGAGGATGTTTCTGTGGTGGACAGTAGGAAGAATGTCACTCTGGTTGACAGCAGGGAGGAGGTCTTTGTGGTGAACAGTGGGAAAGACGTCTTTGTAGTTGACAGTGTTAAGGAAGTTTCTTTGGTGGACAGTGGGAAGGATGTCCCTATATTGGACAATGAGAAAGACATCCCTGTGGTGGACAGGGGGGAGAATGTCCTATTGATGGACTGTTGGTAGTAACTCCCTGTGGTTGAGAGTGTGTAGCACGTCCCTGTGGTAGACAGTGGGTAGGAATTCTCTGTGGTGGAAAGCGGAAAGGATGTCATTTTGGTGGACAGTGGGAGGATGTCCCTGTGGAGGACAGTTGCAAGGACATCCCTGTGGTGGTTGGTGAGAAGGATGTCTTTTTGGTGGACTGTGGGGAGGATGTCCCTGTGCTGGACAGGGGTGAGGACATCCCTTTGTTAGACAGTGGGTAGGACTTCCTGTGGTGGACAGTGGGGTGGATGTCCCAGTTTTAGACAGTGGAGAGGACCTCTCTGTGGTGTACAGTGGAAAGAATGTCCCTGTTTCAGACAGTGGGGAGGATGTTCTTGTGGTGGACTGTTTGGAGGATATCCCTATAGTGGACAGTGGGAAGGAGGCCTTTTTATTAGACTATGGGAAGGACGTCCCTGTGGTTGACAGTGGGGAGGACATGTCTGTGGTGGACAGTGAGGCGGACATCCATGTGGTGGACAGTGGGGAGGACGTCCCTGAGGTCTAAAATGGGGAGAACCTCTCTCAGTTAAATATTGGGGAGGATGTCACTGTGGTGAACCATGGGGAGGACATCCCTGTGGTGGACAGTGTGAAGGACATCAATGTGGTCTACAGTGGGGAGGACATTTCTGTGGGGAACATTGGGAAGGACATCCCTGTGGTGGACAGTGGAGAGGACATCACTGTGGTGGACAATGGGGAGGACCTCCCTGTGGTAAACAGTTGGTAGGAAGCCTCTGTGGTAGACATTGTGGAGAAGGTCCCTGGTTTTGACAGTGAGGAGGCAGTTCTGTGGTGGACAGTGTGGAGGCTCTCTCTGTGGAGGACAGTGTGAAAGATGTCCCTGTTGTGGACTGAGATGAGCACGTTTCTGTAGTGTACAGTAAAAAGGACGTCCCTGTGTTGGACAGTGGAGAGGACCTTCCTGTGCTGGAGAGTGCAAATTATCTTTATGTGGTAGACAGTTGTGAGGACCTCTCTGCAGTAGACAGTGGAAAGGACGTCCCTGTGGTGGACAGTACAATGCATGTCCCTGGGGTACACATTGTTGAGGGTGTCCCTGTTGTCCACAGGAGGATGTCCCTTTGGTGCACAGTGGGGAGGATGTCCCTGTGGTGAACAGTGGGAAGGATGTCACTGTGCTGGAGATTTGTGAAGATGACCCTCTGTTGGACAGTGGTAAGGATGTCCCTGGGGTACACAGGAAGATTTCCCTGTGGTGGACAGTGGGGAGGGCCTCCCTGTGGTGGACAGTGGAAAGGATGTACCTGTGGTGGAGAGTGGGATGGATGTCACTGTGGTGGACAGTGGGAAGGACATCCCTGTGGTGGACAATGGGGAGGACGTTCCAGTGGTGGACAGTGGAGAGGAAATCCCTGTGGTGGACTGTGGGGAGGACATCCCTGTGGTGGACAATGGGGAGGATGTTCCAGTGGTGGACAGTGGAGAGGAAATCCCTGTGGTGGACTGTGGGGAGGACATCCCTGTGGTGAACAGTGAGGAGGATGTTTCTGTGGTGCACAGGAGAATGTCCTTTTGGTGGACCTGGAAAAGGATGTTTGTGTAGTGGAGAGTGCTTAGGACATCTCTGGTGTTGACCATGGTGAGGACGTCCCTGGTGTGCACAATAGGATGTCCCTGTGGTGCTTAGTGGTAATGATGCCCCTGTTATGCACAGGAGGATGTCTCTCTCATGCACAGTTGGAAGAATGTCCCTGTGGAGAACAATGGGAAAATGTCACTTTGCTGGACAGTTGGGAGGATGTCCCTGTGGTGGACAGTTGGGAGAACATCCCTGTTGTGAACTCTGGAATGGACATCCCTGTGGTGGATAGTGGAGAGGACCTCTCTGTGGTGGAAACTGGGGTGGACATTCTTGTTTTGAACAGAGGTAAGGATGTCCCTCTTGTGGACAGTGGAAAGGATGTCGCTGTGGTGGACGTTGGGAGGATGTCCCTTTTTCGACAGTTTGGAGGATGACTTTTTGGTGAACAGTGGGAAGGAAGTCCCATTGGTGGACAGTTGGAAGGACGTTTCTGTAGTGGAAAGTGGGAAGGATGCTTCTGTAGTCAACTCTGGGGAGGACGACCCTATGGTGGACAGTAGGCAAGATGTCCCTTTAGTGGAAAGTGGGAAGGATGTCAATTTTGTGGACCATGTGTAAGATGTTTCTGTGGTGGAAAGTGGGAAGGACATCACTGTGGTGGACAGTGGAAAGGACCTTCCTGTGAGGGACATTGGGGAGGACATTTCTTTTGTAGACAGTGGGGAGGACATCCCTGGGTTGGACAGTGGGGAGTATGTTTCTGTGGTGCACAGGAGAAAGTCCTCTTGGTTGATCATGGGATGGATGTCCCTGTAGTGGAGAGTGCGTAGGACATCTGTGGTGTGGACAGTGGTGAGGATGTCCTTGGTGTTCACCAGAGAATGTCACTGTGGTGCACAGTGGTAAGGGTGTCCTGGTTTTTGACAGGAGGATGTCCCTGTGTTGCACAATGTGGAGGAAGTCTCTTTGGTGGACAGTGAGGATGTATCTGAGGTTTAAAGTCGGGAGAACCTTAATCTGTTGGACAGTGGGGAGGATGTCACTGTGGTGAACAGTGGAAAGGAGATTTCTGTGGTGGACAGTGAGGAGGATGCCCCTGTGGTGGACAGTAGGGAGGACGTCCCTGTGGTAAACAGTGGGGAGAACATTCCTCTGGTGGACAGTGGGGAGGAGGTCTCTGTGGTGGACAGTGGGGAGTATGTCCCTGTGGTAGACATTGGAGAGGATGTCCCTGTGGTGGACAGTGGGCAGGACCTCCCTGTGGTAGACAGTGGGAGGCAAGTCCCTGTGGTGGATAGTGGGTAGAAGGTCCCTGTTGTAGACAGTGGGAAGGACATCCCATTGTTGGACAGTGGGGGGATGTGCCTGTGGAGGACAGTTGGGAGGATGTCCCGGTGGTGGACAGTGGGGAGGACGTCCCTCAGGTCTAAATGGGAGAAAGTCCCTCTGTTGGACAGTGGGGAAGACGTAACTGTGGTGAACAGTGGGGAAGAGTTCCCTGTGGTGGACAGTGGAAAGAACATCACTGTGGTTGACAGTGGGGAGAACATTTCTGTGGGGAACAGTGGAAAAGACGTCCCTGTGGTGGACAGTGGGGAGGACGTCACTGTGGTGGACAGTAGGGAGGACCTTCCTGTGGTAAACAGTTGGTAGGAAGTCTCTGTGGTAGACATTGTGGAGAAGGTCCCTGTTTTGGACAGTGAGGAGGACATTTCTGTGGTGGACAGCATGGAGGATCTCCCAGTGTGAAATATGTCCCTGTTGAGGACTGAGATGAGGAGGTTTTTGTGGTGTACAGTAAAAAAGACATCCCTGTGTTGGACTGTGGATAGGACGTTCCTGTGGTGGACAGAGCAAAGAATGTTTATGTGGTGGACAGTGTGGAGGACATCCCTGTTGTGGACAGTGGAGAGGACCTCTCAGTGGTGGACAGTGGGAAGGACATCCCTGTGGTGGACAGTAGAATGCATGTCCCTGTGGTACACATTGTTGAGGGTGTCCCTATTGTCCACAGGAGGATTTCCCTGTGGTGCACAGTGGAAAGGATGTCCCTGTGGTAAACAGTGGGAAAGACATCACTGTGCTGGACATTTGTGAAGATGACCCTGTGGTGGACAGTGGTAAGAATGTCCTTGGGGTACACAGAAAGATTTCCCTGTGGTGGACAGTGGGAAGGACGTGTCTCTGGTGGAAAGTGGGAAGCACATCCGTTTGTTCAACAGTGGGGTGACATTCCTGTGGTGGACGGTGGGTAGGAACTCACTCTGGTAAACAGTGGGGAGGACATTCCTGTGGTGGACATAGGGGAGGATGCCCCTGTGGTGGAAAGTGGGAAGAACTTCCCTGTGGTGGACAGTGGGGAGAATGTCCCTGTGGTGGACAGTTGGGAGGAAGTCCCTGTGGTGGACAGTGCAAAGGATGTCCCTTGTGGACAGTAGAAAAGATATCCCTGTGGTGGAAAGTGGAGAGAACTTTCCTTTGGTGGACAGTGAGAAGGAAATCCCTGTGGTCTCAGCGGAAAGGACCTCTCTGTGCTTGACAGTGGGGAGGATGTCCCTCTGGTGGACAATGGAAAAGTTGTCCCTGTAGTGCACAGTGGTTAGAACATCCCTGGTGTGCACAGAAGTGTGTCCCTGTGGTGCCCAGTGATAAAGATGTCCCTGTTGTGCACAGGAGGATATCCCTGTGGTGGACAGTGGAGAGGATGTCCCTGTTCTTCACATTGAAAAGGATGTCCCTTTGGTGGACAGTTGAGAGGATGTCCCTGTGGTGGACATTGGGAAGGATGTTGCTTTGATGGACAGTGGGAAGTATGTTCCTGTGGTGGACAGTGGGGAGGATGTCCCTGTGGTGGACAGTGCAAAAAAGGTTCCTTGTGGACAGTGGAAAGGACGTCCCTGTGGTTGACAGTGAAAAGACGTCCCTGTGGTAGAAGGTGGGTAGGAAATCCCTGTGGAAGATAGTGGGTAGGACTTCCCAGTGCTGGACAGTGAAAAGGGCATTCCTGTGGTGGGCAGAGGGCAAGACCTCTCTTGGTGGACAATGGGAAAGCCATCTCTGTTGTGAACAGTTATGAGGACATTTCAGTGGTTGACAGTGAAAAGGATGTTCCTTGTGGTGGACAGTGGAGAGGAACTCCCTGTGGTGGACAGTGGGAAGGATGTCCCTGTGGTGGACAGTGTGGAGGACGTCCCTGTTGTAGACAGTTGTTATGACTTCCCTTTGGAGCACAGTGGGGAGGCTGTCCCTGTTTTCGACAGAAAGGGGGACATTTCTGTGGTGGACAGTGGGAACAACATCCCTTTGGTGGAGAGCGGGAAGGATGTCTCTGTGGAGGACAGTGGAAAAGACATCCCTGTGGTGGACAGTGGAGAGAAATTTTCTGTGGTGGACTGCAGGGAGAACCTCTCTCTGGTGAACAGTGGGAAGGATGTCCCTGTGGTGGACAGTGGAAAGGATATTGCGGTAGTGCACAGGAGTATGTCCCTGTGGTGCACAGTGGTGAGGACGTCCCTGGTGTGCACAGGAGGATGTCCCTGTGGTGGACAGTGGGGAGGATGTCTCTGTGGTGTACAGTGGTGAGGATGTCCCTGTGGTGGACAGTGGAGAGGACATCCCTGTTGTGGACTATGGGGAGGACCTCCCTGTGACAGACAGTGGGAAGGAAGTCCCTGTGGTGGACAGTGGGGAGGACATCCCTATTGTGTACAGTGGGAAGAACGTCCCGTTGTTGGACAGTGGGGGGATGTGCCTGTGGTAGACAGTTGAGAGGAAGTCTCTGTGTGGACAGTGGGAAGGAAGTCTCTTTTGTGGACAGTGTGGAGGACGTCCCTGAGGTCTAAATTTAAGAGAACCACCCTCTGGTGTTCAGTGGGAAGGACATCACTCTGGTGGACAGTGGGGTGGACATTTCTGTGGTGGACAGTTGGTAGGATGTCCCTTTAGAGGACAGTAGAAAGGACTTCCCTTGTTTGGACAGTGGGGCGGATATCTCTGTGGAGGAGAGTGGAAAACATCCCTGTGGTCGACAGTGATTAGATGTTTGTGTGGTGGACAGTAAAACGGACATCCCTGTGGTTGGCAGTGGAGAGGACCTTCCTTGGTAGACAGTGAGAAGGATGTTCCTGTGGTGGACAGCGGGGAGCACCTCTCTGTGGGGGACAGTGGGGATGACGTCCCTGTTGTGGACAGTGGAAAGGATGTCTCTGTAGTGCACAGTGGGGAGTATATCCCTGTTGTACACAGGAGGATGTCCCTGTGGTGAAGATTGGGTAGGATGTCACTGTGATAGACATTGGTGAGGATGTCCCTGTGGTGGACAGTGGAAAGGACATAACTATTATGGACAGTGGAAATGTCATCAATGTGCTGGAGAGTGGGAGGATGTCCCTGCTGTGAACTGTGTAGAGGACCTCACTCTGGTTGACATTGTGTAAGACTTCCCTTAGGTGGAGAGTGGAAAAGAAATTCCTGTGGTAGACAGTGAGGAGGATGTTGCTATAGTGAACATTGGAAGGACATCCCTGTGGTGGACTGTGGGATGGATGTCCCTGTGGTCTACAGTGGCAAGGAGCACTCTTTGGTGGACAGTGGAAAAGATGTTCCTGTTGTGGTCAGTGGGAAGGATGTCCCAGTGGTGGACAGTGGAAAGCATGTCCCTGTGGTGGACAGTTGGCAGAACACCCCTGTGGAGTACAGTGAGAAGTATGTCTTTTTGGTGGACAGTGGGAAGCATGGCCCTGTGGTGAACAACTGTGAGAAGATACCTGTGGTGGACAGTGATAAGGGTGTTCCTGTGGTGGACAGTAGAAAGGACGAGGCTGTGGTGGCCAGTGGGGAGGACATCTCTGTTGTGGACAGTGGGGAGGACATTTATCTGGTGGACAGTGGGATGGACATCCCTGTGTTGGATAGTGGTGAGAACCTCCATGTGGTGGACAGTGGGTAAAACGTCCCTGGGGTGGAGAGTGGAGAGGATCTTTGTGTGGTGGACAGTGAGGAGGACGACCCTGTAGTGGACAGTTGAGACGACCTCCCTTTGGTGGACAGTTGGAAGGATGTACCTTTGGTGGGCACTGAGAAGAACGTCCCTTTGGTGGACCATGGGAAAAACTTTTCTTTGGTGGACAGTACTAAGAACGTCCCTGTGGTGGATATTGGTGAGGATGTCATGCTGGTGGAAAATAGAGAGGACCTTTTTGTGGTGGACAATTGGAAGGACATTCCTGTGGTGGACAGTGGGGAGCTTGTCCTTATGGTGGACAATGGGAAGGATGTTTGTGTCATGGAGACTGTGTAGGTCATCTCTGGGATGGACTGTGGTGAGGATATCCCTGGTGTGCACAGGAGGATGTTCCTATGATGCACACTGTTAATAATGAGCCTGTTGTGCACAGGAGTATGTCTTTGTGGTGCACAGTTGGGAGGATGTCCCTGTGGTGAACTGTGGGAAGGACGTCACTGTGCTGGACATTTGGGAGGATGATCCTGTGGTGGACAGTAGTAAGATCATCATGTAGTAAACAGGAGGATGTCCCTATGGTTGACAGTGAGGAGGACCTCCTCTGGTGGACAGCAGAAAGGACCTCTCTGTGGTGCACAGTGGAAAGGATGTCCCTGTGGTACACAGTGGTGAGGACATACCTGCTGTGAACAGGAGGACGTCCCTTTTTGGACAGTGCGAAGGATGTCCCTGACCTGGAGAATAAGGAGAACATCTCTGGGGTGGACAGTGGTGAGTACATCCCTGGTGTGCAGACAAGAATGTCCTTGTGCACAATGGTGAAGACGTCCCTTTTGTGCACAGGAGGATGTCTCTGTGGTGCACAGTGGGAAGGAGGTTCCTGTGGTGGACATTGGGTAGGACGACCCTGTAGTGGACATTGGTAAGGATATCCTTATGGTGCACAGGAGGATTTCTCTGTGGTGGACAACGGGGAGAACATCCCTCTGATGGACAGTGGGGAGAACAACCCTGGGATGGACTCTGGGGAAGACCTCCCTCTTCTGGTAAATGGGGAGGATGTCCTTGTTGTGGACAGTGAGGAGGACCTCCGTCTTGTGGTCAGTGGGGAGTACTTCCTTGTGGCAGACTGTTGGGAGGACCTCACTCTGGTGGACAGTGGGAAGAATTTCCCTGTGGTGAACAGTAGGAAGGATGTCCCTGTGGTGGACATTGGTGAGGACTACCCTGTGGTGGATAGTAATGAGGATGTCGCTGTTGTGCACAGGACGATGTCCCTGTGGTACACAGTGTCTAGGATGTCTCTGTTTTGCACAGGAGGGTGTCCCTGTGGTGCCCACTGGGGAGGATGTCCTTGTGGTGAACAGTGGGAAGGATGTCACTGTGCTAGACATTAGTCAGGATATCCCTGTGGTGGACAGTGTGTAAAAGTCCATGTGGTGGACAGTGGGAAGGAAGTCCCTGTAGTGGACTTTGGGGAGTACATTTATGTGGTTGGAAGGAAGTCCCTGAAGTGGACAGTGTGGAGGATGTCCCTGTTCTGGACACTGGGAAAGATATCACTTTGTTGGACAGTGGGGGGATGTGCCTGTGTTGGACAGTTGGGAGGATGTCCCTGTAGTGGACAATGGAAAAGACATCTCTTTGGTGGACAGTGGGGAATACATCCCTGAGGTGGACAGTGGGGAGGACCTCCCTCTGCTGGACAGTGGTGAGTACATCCCTGTTGTAAACAGTGGGGAGGAGGTCCCTGTGGCAGACAGTGGGAAGGATATCCATATTGTGGACAGTAAAAAGGACATCTCTGTGGTGGATAGTGGATAGGACCTTCCTGTGTTGAACAGTGGGAAGGACGTCCTTGTGGTGGATAATGTGGAGGACGTCCCTGGGGGGGGGGACAGTGAGGAGGACGTCCCTGGGGGGGGACAGTGAAGAGGATGTCCCTGTGGTGGAGAGTGGGTAGGACCTCCCTGTGGTAGATAGCCTGTAGGAAGTCCCTGTGGTGGACAGTGGAGAGGACATCCTTGTTTTGGACAATGAAAAGGACGTTTCTGTGGTGGACAGTGGGGAGGATATCTCTGTGAACGATAGTGGGAAAACATCTCTTTTGTGGACTGTGATGAGAAGGTTTCTGTTGTGGACAGTAAAAAAGTTGTCCCTGTGGTGGACAGTAAAGTGGACCTTCCTGTAGTGGAGAGTGGGTAGGAGGTCCCTGTGGTGGGCAGTGCTGAGGATGTTTCTGTGGTGCACAGTGGAAAGGATGTCCCTGTAGTAAACCATTTGGAGGATGTCCCTGTGGTAGACAGAGGGAATGGCGTCCCTTTGGTGGTCAGTGGGAAGGAGATCCCTGTGATGGACAATGCACAGGATGTCCCTGTGGTGGACAGTTTAGAGGACCTCTCTGTGGTGTACATTTGGAAGGATGTCCTTGTGGTGGACATCGGGGAGGACCTCTCTGCAGTGGACAGTGGGGAGGATGTCCCAGTGGTGGGCAGAGGAAAGGATGTCCATGTGGTGCACAGTGGTGAGGACGTCCCTGTGGTGCACAGGAGGATGTCCTTGTCATGCACAGTGGGGAGGATATCCGTGTGGTGAACATTGGGATAGACGTCTCTGTGCTGGACATTGGTAAGGAAGACCCTGTTGTGGACATTGGAGCGGAACTCCCTCCAATGTGGTTGACAGTAGGGAGGATGTCCCTGTAGTGGACAATGTAAAGGACGTCCCTGTGGTGGACAGTGGTGAAGAAGTTTCTGTGGTGCACAGGAGAACATCCTTTGGTGGACAATTGGAAGGATATCCCTGTCACAGAGAGAGTTCAGGACATCTCTGGGGTGGACAGTGGAGGGAACCTCCCTTTGGTGCACAGTGGGATGGATGTCCCTGTGGTGGACATTGTTGAGGATGATCCTGTGGTGGGCAGTGGTAAGGAAGCCCTTGTGGTACACAGGAAGACATCCCTGTCATGGACAGTAGGAAAATATCCCTGTTGTGTCCTGTGGGGTGGATGTCTCTTTGGTGGATGGTGGAAAGAAAGTACCTGTGGTTGACTGTGGGGAAAACATCCCTGTGGTGGAGAGTGGGATGGATGTTCCTGTGGTGGACATTGGACGAGACGTTCCTGTGGTGGACATTGGAAAGGACGTCCCTGTGGTGGACTGTGGGGAGGACCTCCATGTGGTGGAGAGTAGGAAGGACGTCCCTGTTGTGGACAGTGGAAAGGATGTCCCTGTGTTGGACAGTTGGGAGTACATCTCTGTTGTGGACATTCTGAAGCACGTCCCTTTGCTGGAAAGTGTGGAAGATGTCCCTGTGGTGGACCATGGGGAAGACCTCCCTCTGGTGGATAGTTAGAGAACATCCCTGTGGTGTTAAGTTGGAAGGAGGTCCCTGTGGTGGACAGTGGCAAGGACATTTCTATGGTGGACAGTGGGGAGGACCTCTCTTTGGTGGACAGTGGGAAGGATATCTCTGTTGTGTACAGTGGAAAGAATATCCCTGTGTTGCACAGTTATGAGGACATCCCTGTTGTGCACAAAAGGATGTCCTGTGGTGCACATTGGGGAGGATGTCCCTGTGGTGAACAGTAGGAAGAACATCTCTGTGATGGACATTGGTGAGGATTTCCCTGTGGTGTACAGTGGTATGCATGTCCCTTGGTGGACAGTGGGGACGACTTCTCTGTGGTGGACAGTCAGGAGGACCTCCCTGTGGTGGACAGTGGGGAGAATGTTTCTGTGGTGAACAGTGGTAAGGACGTCACTGTGCTGGACATTGGTGAGGACGACAGTGGTAAGGAAATCTCTGTTGTGGACAGTTTGAAGATAGTACCTGTGGAGGAGTGTGAGGAAGATGTCCCTGTTGTGGAAAGTCGAAAGGATGACCCTGTTGTGGACAGTAAAAAGAACATTTCTGTGATTGACAGTGGGAAAAACCTCTCTGTGGTTGACAGTGGAAAGGATATCCCTGTGGTGGACAGTGTAGAGAATGGCCCTGTTGTAGACAGTGAAGGACGTCCCTTTGTGGACAGAGGGAAGGACCTTTCTGTGGTGGACAGTGGGAAGGAACTCTCTGTAGTGTATAGTGGAAATGATATCCCTGTGCTGGACAGTGGAGAGGACGTCCCTGTTGTGGACAGTGGGAAGGACATACCTTTGTGGAGAGTGGGAAGGACGTTTCTGTGGTGGAGAGTGGGAAGATCATCCCTGTGGTGGACAGTGGAGAGGATGTCCCTGTTTTGGACAGTGGGAAGGATGTCCTTCTTGTGGACAGTGGAATAAATGTCCCAGTGGTGGACAGTTGGGAGGAAGTGCCTGTGGTGGACAATCGGTAGGATATCTCTGTGGTGAACAATGAAAAAGACGTCCCTGTGGTGGACAGTGGGGAGGATAATTCTATTGTGGACAGTGGGAAGGATGTCCCTGTGGTGGACAGTTTGGAGGATGTCCCTGTGTTGGACAGTTTTGAGGATGTTTCTAGGTGGACCCTGGGAAGGATGTCCCTGTGGTGGACAGTGTGAACAGCATCTCTGTCTTGGACAGTGGGGAGGACCTCCTTGTTGTAGATAGTGGGTAGGTCATCCCTCTGGTGGAGAGAGGGAAAGACTTTACTGTTTTGGACAGTTGGGATGATGTTTCTGTGGTGGACAGTTTGAAGGATGTCCCTGTGGTGGACAATGGGGAAGACCCCTCTGTGGTGGACAGTGGAAAAAATGACCCTGTGGTGGACAGTGATGAGTACATTTCTGTGGTCGAGAGTGAAAATAACATCCCTGTGGTAAACTGTGAGGAGGACCTTATTGTGGTGGACAGTGGGAATGACGTCCCTGTGGTGGACAGTGGGGAGGATGACACTGTGGTTCACAATGTAAAGGACTTTCCTGTGGTGGACAGTGGGAAAGACTTCCATGTGGTGGACAGTGAGAAAAAGTCCCTGTAGTGGACATAGGGAAGGACTTCCTTGTGGTAGACAGTAGGGAATATGTCCCTTTGGTGGACAGTTTAAAGGACATCACTGTGGTGGACAGTGAGAAGGACATCTTTTTACAGGACAGTGGAAAGAACATCCCTGTTGTGTACAGTTGAGAGGACGTCCCTGTGGTGGACAGTAAAAATGACGTCCCTTTGGTGGACCTTGGCCATGACGTCCCTGTCATGGACAGTGGGGAAGACGTCCCTGTGGAAGACAGTGGAGAGGACCTCCCTGTGGTGGACAGTGGCGAGGACTTTCTATGGTTCACAGGAGAATGTCTCTTGGGTGGACTGTGGAAAGAATGTCACTGTAGTAAAGATTGCGTAGGACATCTATGGTGTGGATAGAGGTTAGGACGTCCATGGTGTGCAGAGTAGTATGTCTTTGTAGTGCACAGCTGTAAGGACAACCCTGTTGTGCACAGGAGGATGTCCCTGTGGTGTACAGTGGGAAGTACGTCCCTTTGGTGAACAGTGGAAAGGATGTTTCTGTTGTGGACAAATGGGAGAATGTCCCTGTTATGGACAATGGGAAGGACGTCCCTTTGTTGGACAGTGGGAAGAACGTCACTTTGATGGACAGTGGGGAGGATGTCCCTGTGGTAGACAGTTTTGGGGACATACCTGTGGTGGACAGTGGGAAGAATGTCCCTTTGGTGGACAGTGAAAAGGTAGTCCCTGTGGTGGACAGTGGGGAGGACCTCCCTGTTGTGGACAGTGGGGAGAACCTTTCTGTGATAGACAGTGTGGAGGATGTCCCTGTGGTGGACTGTGGGGAGGATGACCCTTTTTTGTACAGTGGGGAGGATGTTTCTGTGTTGGACAGTTTGAAGCATGTACCTTGGTAGACAGTGGTGAGGACCTCTCTGTGGTGGACAGTGGGAAAGTCACCCCTGTGGTTGACAGTGATGAGGATATCCCTTTGATGGCAGTGGGAAGGAAGTCCCTGTGGTGCACAGTGGGGAGGATGTCCCTGTGGTGGACAGTGGGGATGATATCCCTGTGATTGAGTGTTGGAAGGACATCCCTGTGGTGGAGAGTGGGAAGGAAGTCCCTTTGGTGTACAGTGGGAAGAATGTCCCTGTGTGGGACAGTGGAGAGGACCACCCTCTGGTGCACTGTGCATAGGACGTCTCTATGGTGGACAATGGGTAGGAGGTTTCTGTGGAGGACATTGGTGAGGACGTTTCTGTGGTGCACAGGAGAATGTCCCTTTGGTGGACAGTGTGAAGCACGTCCCTGTCGTGGAAAGTGCATAGGATATCTCTGATGTGGACAGTTTTGAGGACATCTCTGGTGTGCAATGGAGGATGTCCCTGAGGTGCACAGTGGCAAGGATGTCCCTGTTGAGCACAAGAGGATGTCCCTGTGGTGCATAGTGTTGAGGATTTCCCAGTGGTAAACAGTGTGAATGACAGAACTGTGCTGGACATTGGTGAGGACAACCTTTTGGTGGAATAGGTAAGAGCATACTTGTAGCATACAGGAGATGTTTCTGTTATGGACAGTGAGGAGGACCTGCCTCCGGTGAACAGTGGGGAGAACTTCTCTGTGTTAGACAGTGGGAAGGACATCCCTGTGGTGGACAGTAATGAGGGTTTCTGTGGTGGACAGTGGGAAGAATGTCTCTGGGGTAGACAGTTGGGAAGATGTCACTGTGGTGGACATTGGAAAGGACCTCCCTGTTTTTGACAGTGGGAATGATGTCACTTTGGTGCCCAGTGTGGAGGACGGTGCTGATGTGGACAGTGGGAAGGACGTCCCTGTGGTGGTCAGTGCAGAGGATGTCCCTCTGGTGGACAATTTAGAGGACTTCCCTCTGGTGGGCAGTGGGAAGAATTTCCCTGTGGGGGACAGCATGGAGGACTTCACTGTGGTGGACAGTCAAAAGGACGCCCTTGTTGTGGACAGTGAAAATGATGTCCCTGTGGGGCACAGTGGTGTGCACATCCCTGCTGTGCACAGGAGGAGGATGCTGTAGTACACAGTGGCAAGGATATCCATGTTGTGAACAGGAGAATGTGTCTGTGGTGCACAGTGTGGAGGATGTCCCTTTGGTGAACAGTGAGAAGTACGTCACTCTGCTGGACATTGGTAAGGACGACCCTGTTGTGGACAGTGGAGAGGAACTCCCTGTGGTGGACAGTGGGGAGGACGTCACTTTGGTGGAAAGTGGAAAGTAGGTCCTTGTCGTGGAGGGTGCAAAGGACATCTCTGGGGTGGACTGTGGAGAGGACGTCCCTGTCATGCAGATTGGAAAGCACGTCCCTGTGGTGGACATTGATGAGCACGACCCTGTGCTGGACAATGGTAAGGATGTCCTTGAGATACAAAGGAGGATGTCCCTGTGAGGGACAGTGAGGAAAATATCCCTGTTGTGGCCATTAGGGTGGACATCTCTTTGGTTTATTGTGTGAAGATGGACCTGTGGAAGACTGTGGGGAAAACATACCTGTGCTGGACTGTGGGATGGATGTCCCTGTTCTGAAAATTGGGGAGGACGTCCTGTGGTGGACATTGAAAAGGACATCCCTGTTGTGGACTTTGGAAAGGACCTCACTGTGGTGGACAGTGGTAATGATATCCCTGTTGTGGACAGTGGGAAGGACGTCCCTTTAGTGGACAGTGTGGAGGACATCCCTGTTGTGAACCTTGGGAAAGACCTTGTTCTGGTAGACAGTGGGGATGACATCCCTGTGGAGAAAATTGGGGAGGATATTCTTGTGGTGGACTGTGGGAAGGATGTACCTGTGGTGGTGAGTGAAGATGAGCTCTCTCTTGTGGATGGTTGAATGGACGTCCCTGTTGTGGACAGTGGGCAAGACATTTATGTAGTGGAAAGTAGGAAGGATGTCCCTGTGCTGGATAGTGGGGAGGACCTTCCTGTCCTGGACAGTGAGGAGGACGCCTTTGTGGTGGACATTGGAGAGGACTTACCTTTGGTTGACAGTGGGAAGGAGGTTCCTGTGGTGGACTTTGGGGAGGACGTCCCTGTGGTAAATAGTTTGGAGGACATCCCTTGGTGGACAGTGGGAAGGACATCATTTTGGTTGACAGTGGGAAGGATGTCTTTGTGGTGGACACTGGGGAGGATGTCCCAGTGGTGGACAGTGGGGAGAATGTCCCTATGTTGGACAGTTGGAAGGACGTTCCTGTGGTAGACAGTGGGAAGAATGTTCCTTTTGTGGACAGTGGGAATGACGTCCCTGTGGTGGACATTGGTGAGGATGTAACTGTGGTGGATATTGTTAAGGATGTACCTTGGAATACAGCAGGGAGGATCTTTATGTGGTTGACAGTGGTAAGGACATCCCTGTGATGGACAGTGGGAAGAATAACTCTTTGGTGGACAATGGGGCCGATGTCCCTTTGTTGGAGAGTCAGAAGGATGTCCCTTTCGTGAAGTGTATGGAGGACATCTCTGGGGTGGACAGTAGTAAGGACATCCCTGGAGTTCAGAGAAGGATGTCCTTGTAGTGCACATTGGTGAGGACATTCCTTTTGTGCACAGAAGGATGTCTCTGTGGTGCACAGTGAGAAGGACGACCACGTAGTAGACATTGGTTAGGACGACTCTGTTGTCGAGAGTGGTAACGATATTCTTATGATACACAGGAGAACGTTCCTGTGTTGGACAGTAGAAAAAATGTCCCTGTTGTGGCCAGTGGGGTGGACGTCTCTTTGGTGGATGGTGGGAAGAATGTACCTGTGGTAGACTGTGCAAAAAACATCATTGTGTTGGACAGTGGGAGGGAAGTCCTTGTATTGGACATTGGGGAGGACATGCCGGTGGTAACAGTGGAAAGGACGTCCTAGTGGTGGACTGTGAAGAGGACCTCCCTGTGGTTGTCAGTCAGAAGGACATCCCTGTTGTTCACGAGGAACTCCTTCTGGTGGACAGCGGGGAGGATTTGCCAAAATATTTGCTTTTGGCTCCCTGCGAGGCTTTCTGAATTGTCTATAAATCTTTCCTCAGCCTTATCTGGTCTCAGAATATGTTTTTGAGGCAGTGACATTTAACTGTCCTGAGGAAGAGAAGTCTCCCTGCCTGGCATTGGGGCCTGCAAGAGGCCCCCCTGGAAGTTTTTTGGCAGGGCATTGCCCAATTTGTCTGTTGTTGCTCTCCATCCCCTAATCAGATGTCAGCCTTTGCCACATCCTTGACATAATCTAGAAGGCCTAGGCCCCCATTTTGTATTACTTTGATTTTTCCTGCAGTCATTTCTGAGATGACCCCATTTGCCACAATTAAAACATTTGAAATTTTGGGTCATCTCTAAGAGTCTAGTAGCAGCTTTTCCTATTACTGACATATTAGCTGAGTGAGATCCAACATGAGCTGTGTATCTAATCCATTCATCTATTGATGCTGACCTTGCCCTCAGTGGT
The DNA here is from genome assembly GCF_011762505.2 of Arvicanthis niloticus. Classification (NCBI taxonomy): domain Eukaryota; kingdom Metazoa; phylum Chordata; class Mammalia; order Rodentia; family Muridae; genus Arvicanthis; species Arvicanthis niloticus. The sequence goes on from NC_047664.1 coordinate 1,438,309, forward strand.
CTGATTACTTCCTTGCATTCAGCAGTTGTATTTTCAAAGGCTAAAGACTCAATTATTGCCTTTCTTGCTACTGAATCTGTTACACTCCTTTCGACAGCTGTTAGCCTTTGTAAAAAGTCAGGGAAGGTTTCTTTTGAACATTGTATGACTTGAGTGAGTGGTTCAAGTCTCTTCCTGGATTCTGCAAATTTGTCCCAGGCCTTTAAGGCTGATAATCTACACAATGCCAGAGTTTCTTCATCATAGACAGCCTGCACCTCTATTTCAGCAAAGCAAACTTCACCAAGCAGTTGGTCTATGGAAATCTCTCTTCCCCTAGCTCTATTTTGTCGTGCTATCTCCTTCACCTCATCTCTCCACCATGCAACCCACTATAAATTTGCATCAGGTTCTGATATTGCTCTTGCGATATCTTTCCAGTCTTGGGGGATTATTCTATTTTTAATAGGCCATGAAGTCAGAATTTGTTTTACAATAGGTGAGTGCATTCCAAAATTAGTGACACTTTCCTTACATTTTCTCAGATCTAAGACATCCACAGGTTGCCATTCAAATTCCTCATAACTCTGTGGATAAACAACGTCTGGAGGTCTTTGTTGTACAGTAACTGGATAGACTAAAGTGTGTTTTCTAATAATCCTTGGTTGAGTTTCTCTAGTTACTTCTGTCTTTACCTGAGTATTTTCCTCAACTGAAAATTTATATTCCTCCCTTAAGGTTTCTATCCATGATTCATAGCTCTCCTTTTGTCTCTCTTCCTGTTCCTTGAGTTCCTGTAGTCTCTGTTCAAGGTTCTGCCTCAACATTTTGAATTTTTCCTTATATTTTAGCTCTGATAGTTTACTGTCCGTTTTATTTTGATTAATTAATTTCAAAAGGTTAGTCTCCAATTCTTGCTTCCATTTCTCATTATTTTCTCTCTGCTGCTCAGTCTGATCTGTGAGCTGCTGCATCCTCTGTTCTATCATCTTTCCAAGCTCCTGTCTCCCACCTTCATTTTCATCTTTCTGTCTCTTATTCTGATCTATAATTTCTTATGTCTTCAATTCTACTGTTTCCTCTAAACCTTGTTGCCAAGTCAAAAGCTTCTCTTTCTGAAGTTGATGCTGCTCTATAATTTCCTATAACTTCTGTTCTAAGCCTTGCTTCCATAATCTTAATTTCTCTTTATGTTGTAATTGTAATATTGCAGCATCTGCCTTATTTTGATTTGCTAACTTTAGTAAATTATCTTCTAGACTCTGTTTCCAAATCTCATCTCTATCTCCTTGCTGTTGCTTATTTTGACCAATAAAATCCTGTACCTTTAGTTCTAGTGTTACTTGTAATCTCTTTTCCAAGGCAAGGAATTTTTATCTAGGGCCCTATCTTTTGAGAAGACATAGTAAATCAAGAGAATAAATATTGCAATACTGATAAATGATAAGGTGTTCCCTAAGTTGATTCCTGTCAAACCATCTGAAATATCATCATATAAAGCCCAAAAGATATCCATTGTTTTGTCATCTTGATGTATCAAAAGATTATGTTTCTTTTTTATATCAAAGAATTACTTGGTCCAGAGCCCTCAGTTCAGTTTCTGCCTGAAAACTACCTTGCAGTCAGTTGTGTTCTAGGATCACCAGTCTCTCCTTGTAGTTTTTACAGGACAGTGAAACTTTGAAACTTCTTTGTAGGCCCTCAGACCCACTCAGCTTTCAATACACGCTGGTGGTGCAGCCTAGAAGGCTGCTGAGCCATATTCAGTGATTAGGGTGGAATGAACTTTTATCTCAGGTTAGTTGAGTCCTAAGTAATAAGTTGGGCGCCAATTTGTTGTGGTAAATCTCTGACCCAAACACATCCAGTCAAGAAAAACACAACTCAATCTTTATGATTATAAACTGCAAGCCTTGGATTGGGCAGATTTACCATTGTACTATTCTATTCCCCAGCTATGAGATCCCTTAAAACCTGCAGTTTTCTGAGCCAAGTTCTCCTCCTCCTACTTGTCCTTCCACCAACAGCTCCAACGGCTCCTCTTGCTCTCTGTTCCCTACCTTGCCTTCTACTGCCCAATCACTGGCTATAGCCTTTATTTTACAAATTTAATTGGACAGAAAGTTCACAGGATTCACCCCTCCTCTGCAGCCCCTCCCAGGAGAGGAAATACCATGAAAACAAAATGCTAGGGCTATCCACAACAGACAGTGGGGAAAACATCACTGTGGTGGACAGTGGAGAGGACATCCCTGTGGCGAACAGTGTGTAGGACCTCTCTGTGGAGGACAGAAGGAAGGACATCTCTGAGGTGGACAGTAGAAAGGGCGTCCTTGTTGTGGACAGTGCGAAGGTCATCCCTGTGGTGTACAGAGGGGAGGAAGTCCCTGTTGTGGACAGTTTGGAGGACATCCCTGTGGTGGACAGTGGGTAGCACTCTCTGTGGTGGACAGTGGGAAGGATGTCCCTGTGGTGGACAGCAGGGAAGAAATCTCTGTGGTGGACTGTAGGAACTATATTTTTGTGGTGGACCATGATGAGGACATTTCTGTGGTGGACAGTGGAAAGAACATCCCTGTGTTTGACAGTGGAGAGGACCTTCCTATGGTGGACAGTGGGAAGGACATCACTGTGGTGGACAGTGGTTAGGATGTCCCTGTTGTGGACAGTGGGAAGGATGTCCCTTTGGTGGACAGTGGGGAGAATGTCTCTGAGCTGGACAGTGTGAAGTATGTCACTTTTGTGGACAGTGGGAAAGATGTCCCTATGTTTGACAGTGGAAAAATGTCCCTGTTATAGACAGTGTGTAGGACTTTCCTGTGGTAGACAGTGGGAAGGACGTCCCTGTTGTGAACAGTGGGAAAGATGTCCCTGTTGTGTATAGTTAAAGGACTTCCCTGTGGTGGACAGTGGGGATTATGTCTCTGTGGTGGACAGTTGCAAGGAATTCCCTGTGGTGGACAGTAGGAAGGATGTCCCTGTGGTAAACTGTGGTGAGGATATCTTAGTGGTGGAAGGTGGGGAAGACTTCTCTGTGGTAGACAGTGGGAAGGATTGTCCTGTGGTGAACAGCGGGAAGGAAGTCTCTGTGGTGGACCTTGGGAAAGATCTCCCTCTGGTGGACAGTGATGAGGACGTTCCTCTGGTGGACAGTTGAAAGGACATCATTGTAGTGGACAGTGGAGAGGACCTTCTTGTGGTGGACAGTGGGAAGGAAATCCAAGTGGTGGTCTGTAGGGAGGAATCCCTGTGGTGGACAGTGGAGAGGACCTCCCTGTGGTTGACAGTTGGAAACACAGCACTATGCTGGACAGTGGTTAGGATGTCCCTGTTTTGGTCAGTGGGAAAGATGTCCCTGTGGTGGAGTTTTCCCTTGTGGTGGACACTTTGGAAGATGTCCCTGTGGTGGACAGAGGGAAGGACATCCCTTTGTTGGACAATGGAAGGAGGTCCTTGTGGTAGACAGTGGGAAGTACATCTCATGGGTGGACAGTAAGGAGGATGTCCCTATGGTGGTCTGTGAAAAGGACAACCCTATGGTGAACAGTGGTGAGGACATCTCTGTGGTGGACTCTGGGGAGGACGTCCCAGGCTTTGACAGTGGGTAGGACATTCCGGTGGTGGACAGTGGGTAGGAGCTCTCTGTGATGGAAAGTGGGAAGGACATTCCTGTGGTGGACAGTGGGGAGGAAGTCCCTGTGGTTAACAGTTGCAAGGACATCCCTGTGTTGGACAATGAAAAGGACATCCTTTGGTGGATAGTGGGAAGGACCTCACTTTGGTGGACAGTGGAGAGGATGTTTCTGTGGTGGACAGTGGAGAGGGCATCCTTTTGGTAGACAGTGGGTAGAAAGTCCCTGTGGTGGACAATGGGGAGGACATCCCCTTTTTGGACACTGGGGAGCACATTTCTTTGGACAACTGTGGGAAGGATGTCCCTGTGGCAGAAAGTGGGGAGGATGTCCCTGTGGTGTTCATTTGGGAGGAAGTCCCTGTGGTGGACAGTGGAAAGGACATCCTTTTGGTGGACAGGGGCAAGAATATTCCTGTGGTGGACAGTGGGGAAGAACTCCCTCTGGTGGACAAAGTCTGGGTAGAAAGTCCCTGTCATGGACAGTGGTGAGGATGGTTTTTTTTGGACAGTGGGGAGGATGTTTCAGTGGTAGACTGTGGGAAGGATGTCCCTGTGGTGGAGAGTGAGGAGGATCTCTCTTTGGAGGACAGTGCAAAAGACATCCCTGTGGTGGACAGTGGTGAGATGTTTCTGTGGTGGACAGTAAAAACGAGGTCCCTGTAGTGGACAGTGGAGAGAACTGTCCTGTGGTAGACAAGGAGAAGGATGTCTCTGTGGTGGACAGTGGGGAGGTCGTCACAGTGGTGAACAATGGTGAGGACCTCCCTGTGGGGGACAGTGGGAAAGACATTTCTGCGGTCATCAGTGGGGAATAGATCCCTGTGGTGGATAGTGGAAAGGATGTCCCTGTAGTGCACTATGGTGTGGACATCCCTGTTTTGCACAGGAGGATGTCCCTGTGGTGAACAGTGGAAAGAACATCACTGGGCTAAACATTGGTCTAGATGTCCTTGTAGTGGAATGAGGTATGGACGTCCTTGTGGTACACATGAGGACTTCCCTCTGGTGAACAATAGATAGGAACTTTCTGTGGTGGACATTAGGCAGGACATCACTGTGGTGGACAGTGTGTAGATGGTTCCTTTGCTGGACAGTGGGAAGGACATCCCTGTGGTGGATAGTGTTGAGAAGGTCCTCGTGTGGACAGTGGAGGGGATCTTTCTGTGGTGAACAGCAGGGAGGACGTAACTGTGGTGGACAGTGGGGAGGATGTCCCTTTTGTGGACAGTCTGACAGACTTCCCTGTGGTGGACAGTGGAGTTATGTCCCTGTGGTAGACAGTTGCATGGACGTCCCTGAGGTGGACAGTGGGTAGGATGTTTCTTTGGTGGACAGTTGAAAGGATGTCCCTGTGGTGGAAAGTGGAGAGGACATATCTTTTGTGGATAGTGGGAAGGATGTCCCTTTGTTGGGTAGTGGGAAGGACATCACTATGGTGGACAATGAGGAGGATATCACTGTGGTATTCATTTGGGAGGATATCACTGTGGTGGACAATGGGAGGAACGTCATTTTGGTGGACAGTTGAAAGGATGTCTCTGTGGTGGACAGTGGGGAGAACCATCTTGTGGTAGACAGGGGGAAAGATGTCTCTGTGGTGGACAATGGGGAGGGCATCACAGTGGTGAACAGTGGTGAGGACCTCCCTGTGGTGGACAGTGGGGAGGATGTCTCTGCAGTCAACAGTGGGTAAGACATCCTTGTGGTGGATAGTGGAAAGGATGTCCCTGTAGTGCACTGTGTTGAGGACGTCCCTGTTGTGCACTGAGGATGTCCCTGTGGTTCACAGTGGGGAGGATGTCCCTGGGGTGAAAAGTGGAAAGAACATCACTGGGCTAAACATTTGTCTAGATGACCTTGTAGTGGACTGAGGTATGGATGTCCTTGTGGTACACATGAGGACCTCCCTCTGGTGAACAACGGGTAGGAACTTTCTGTTGTGGACATTAGGAAGGACGTCTCTGTAGTGGACAGTGGGAAGGATGTCTCTGTGGTGGACAGTGTGTAGATGGTTCCTTTGGTGGAGAGTGGGAAGGACATCCTTGTGGTGGATAGTGTTGAGAAGGTCCTTGTTTTGGACAGTGGAGAGAATCTTTCTGTGGTGGACAGTGGGGAGCATGTCCCTGTGGTGGACAGTGGGGAGGATGTCCCTGTTGTGGACAGTGGGAAGGACATCCCCGTGGTAGACACTGTTAAGAACATCCTCGTTGTGGACAGTAGAGACGATCTTTCTGTGGTGAACAGTGGGGAGGATGTCCCTGTGGTGGACAGTGGGGAGGATGTCCATGTTGTGGACAGTCTGAAAGACTTCCCTGTGGTGGAAGTGGGGATTATGTCCCTGTGGTGGAGAGTTGCATAGACGTCCCTGTGGTGGACAGTGGGAAGGACATTTCTTTGGTGGACAGTTGGACGGTTATCCCTGTGGTGGAAAGTAGAGAGGACATATCTGTTGTGGATAGTGGCAAGGACATCTCTTTGTTGGGTAGTTGGAAGCACATCTCTGTGGTAGACAGTGGGGAGGCTGTCCCTGTGTTATTCAGTTGGGAGGACGTCCCTGTAGTGGACAGTGGAAACGATGTCTTTTTCGTGGACAGTGGAAAGGACATCCATGTGGTGGACAGTGGGGAGGACATCCTTGTGGTGGAAGGTGGGGAACACTTCCATGTGGTTCAAAGTAAGGAGGATGTCCCTGTGGGGAACAATGGGAAGAACGTCACTGTGCTGGACATTGGTGTGGACAACCCTGTAGTGGACTGTGGGGAGGATGTCCCTGTGGTGGACAGTGGGAAGGACGTAACTTTGGTGGATAGTGGGAAGGACGTCTGTATGGTGGACAGTTTAAATACCATCCTTGTTTTAAAGAGTAGAGAGGACATCCCTATGGTAAACTGAGGGGTGACCTCCCTGTGATTGACAGTGGGTAGGACGTTCCTGTTGTGGACAGTGGGAAGGACCACTTTGTGGTTGACATTGGGGAGGAAGTCTCTGTTGAGGACAATGAGAAGGACTTCACTGTGGTGGACAGTGGGGATGATGCCTGTGTGATGGCCGTTTGCAAGGATGTTTCTCTGGTGGACAGTGGGAAGGACATCCCTATGGTGGACAGTGGGAAGGACATCCCTATGGTGGAAATTGGAGAGGACATTTCTGTTGTGGACTGTGGGAAGGACGTCCCTGTGTTGTTCAGTTGGGAGGATGTCCCTGTAGTGGACAGTTGGAAGGATGTCTCTTTGGTGGACAGTTGAAAGGACGTCCCTGTGGTAAACAGTGTGGAGGACATCCTTGTGGTAGAAGGTGGGGAAGATCTCCCTGTGGTGGACAGTGGGAAAGATGTACCTGTTGTGGACAGCAGGGAGAAAGTATCTGTGGTGGACAGTGGAAAAATATCCCTCTGGTGGACAGTGATGAGGATGTTTTGTGGTGGACAGTTGAATGGACATCACTGTGGTGGACAGAGGAGAAGACCTTACTGTGGTAAAGAGTGGGAAGTAAGTCCCAGTGGTGGACAGTGGGGAGGACATCCCTGTTGTGGACAGTGGAAAGGACGACACAGTGGTGGACAGTGGAGAGGACCTACCTGTGGTGGACAGTGGGAAGGACATTCCTGTGGTGGACAACGGGGAGGACCTCGCTGCAGTGGAGAGTGGGGGGAACATCCCTGTGGTGGACTGTGGAAAGGATGTCCCTGTAGTGCACAGTGGTGAGGACATCCCTGTTGTGCACAGGAGGATGACCCTTTGGTACACAGTGGTGAGGATGTCCTTGTTGTGCACAGGAGGATGTCCCTGTGGTGAACAGTGGGGAGGATGTCTCTGTGGTGAACAGTGGGAAAAACATCACTGTGCTGGACATTGATGTGGATGAATTTGTGGTGGACAGAGGTAAGGATTTCCCTATTTTGCACAGGTAGGTTGTCCCTGTGTTGCACAGTGGGGGGATGTCCCTTTGGTGAACAGTAAAAAGGATGTCACTGTGCTTGACATTGATGTGGATTACCTTGTGGTGGACAGAGGTAAAGATGTCCTTGTGGTACACAGGAGGATGTCCCTGTGGTGGACAGTGAGGAGGATGTACCTCTGGTGAACAATGGGTAGAAAGTCCCTGTGGTGAACAGTGGGGTAGATATCTCTGTGTTGGACAGTGGGAAGTACATCCATTTGTTGGACAATGGGAAGGAGATCATTGTGGTAGACAGTGGGGAGAACATCCATGTGGTGGACAGCGGGAGGACTTCTCTGTGGTGGACACTGGGGAGGATGTCTCTGTTGTGGACAGTGGAAAGGATATCCCTGTAGTGCATAGTGGTGAGGACATCCCTGTTGTGCACAGAAAAATTTCCCTGTGGTGCATAGTGGGAAGGATGTCCCTGTGGTGAACAGTGGAAAGGACATCTCTGTGCTGGACATTGGTGTAAACAACCTTGTTGTAGACAGAAGTAAGGAAGTCCTCTGGTACACAGGAGGATGTCCCTGTGGTGGACCACCTTCTGTTGAACAATGGGTAAGAAGTCCCTGTGGTGTGTGGGGAAAAATCTCGATGGGGGAGGAAGTCCGGCAGCGGGGTCTCGGCAGCAGGCTTCCCACACTGCTGCAGAGGGTCCCACATACACGCAGCTGCCGGTGGGCAGGCCAGCAACTGCGTCAACCGGGTTCCAGGGTTCCAAAGTCTGGGAATCTGGCGATGAGACCAGGCGACACGTGGAATCCGGTTTTCCAAAGCTTTATTGTTCATGGCATGTTGAGTGGGTATAGATGGTATGGGCTTCCCCTGCAAAAAGCCAAGGGAGCAGGACTTTTATAGGGAGGGGAAAAGGGGAGGGAATAACTTAATTAGACATGCCCCTGGCCTTTTGATAATTCATTAATATTTAAATCTCTGGAGGTTGAGACTTGTTAATCATGCCCTCTACCTGTGTGTTATGTGACTGAAGGTGGCAGGTTAAATGGAGTTACCTCATCCAAGGTCCAACATCCCACTCTCTTTTCTTTCATTAAAGAGGGGTGACTCTGTATCATCTGTAGTCTGCAAGATGTAGGTTAATGAGAGGTGTGGACCCTGTGGAGTAGTCTGGAATCTGGGAGCATGGGGAGATATATGCCGTCCCTGACAGGCAATGTCCTGTTTAGTCCCTGGCTATCTCAAACCCAAAGCTCTACCAGGGAGACCAAACCATCTCTCTATGGCCCAAATCTCACTCTTTTTAGTGAAAATTTTGGATGAGGTAGTCAAAAGAAAACACTATGTAGGCCAGAGGGTGTAGCATTACCAAGTCAAGGGTAATGGGAATTGGGGGTAGGGTTTGGAAGGCAGGGGATCATTGAAACAATTAAATACAGGTGGTACAGTTTGAGTGTAATGACATCTGATTAATCTAAATAGACATTATGTTTTCCTCACTAACATGTAACTTTAGTTATGTGACTTTGGCAAAAGAGTTCATCTGCAGCTGGAATGTCTGGATCTGTCTTCTGTAGTGAGCGTCTCTGGGTTCTGGCGTGCATCTCTGGAGTCTAGTGTGGGTCTCTGAATCTCAGCATGCTCTGGGGTCTTCAGTCAGATGAGATGGCTGGAAGAAGGCAACTTGGAAGGTTCCAGGAAGTAGCACTGTCTCTGGATCTCAGCGTGTCTCTGGAGTCTGCAGTCAGATGAGGTGGCTGGGAGAAAGCAGCTTGGTATCTCAGGAAGGTTCCAGAGGATGGCGTGTACTCTGTTGGATCTGTGGGTATACCTGTAGGATAATCACTGTAGGGAAGCAGCATCTCCAGCAGGGAGATGTTTGTAAAGGCTGGATATTGATCATTAAATTGCTTGGGAATAAGCACCTTGTGGCCTTTCGTTAACATCCTGGAAAAGCAAAGGTGTTTGGAAAAATTTAGTCTTAGAAGGTATCTTGGATAGATGAGGGAGAAAAACAATGTTACTTATGTATCTGAGATTGGCAGCAAGTTTGTCTGTAAAAGAAATTAGTTGTTAATTAAGACTCAAGAATTTATATAATCTTTATAAATTTTGAAGAAATTATAAAGGTTGAGAAAAATGTTGGACATATATCACGAGTATTAGAGAGAAAAGGCAGCATTAAAACAAAAAATTTAAAAAAATTTTGGTTGAAAAGCACAAGCATTGTTGCTCTAGTTGTTCCTGTTAGGAAGAAAAGGAAACGTTTAAAATTTTTGGTTGAAAACAGGAACGTTTGTTGCAGGTCCTCCTGTTGGGGAGAAGGAGCAGTAATGGCAGGCTTAGAAGCAGTGGGGGGAGGAGCTTTGCTCTGCCATGTGGCCTCTGGGTGCTCTGGCAGAGAGGTTCTGTATTACCCCTTTTCTTTGTCTTAGCTGGTAAATTTTAAATGTAGAGAAGAAGAGGAAAAGCCAACATTGAAGAAAAGTTTAAGGCAAGAAAGAAGCATTGGGGAGGACTAAGAGTCAGAAAGAGTGAGAGTCTGTGTCTATGGGAAAGACACATAGAAGTTGGATTGGAGTCAGGCAGCTTTGAGAGAAACTGGCAGGCAGCAGTGGGGCAAGGGGTGCAGGCAGGATTTTAGATCTGCTGCTTCAGGCAAGTTGGCTGAGCTAAGTAGCTTTAGTCAGCTGCAAATGACTGAGGGTGAGGAGAAGCATAGGCTGGCTAAGGAACACAGGGCTGGGTAGCAAGCAGGGTTCTGCCCTGTTGTTTCAGGCAAGCAGGCTAAGCCAAATAGCTGTAGACTGTCGCATATGACTGGGGAGTAGGGAAAGAAGCTACCTGGCAGGGTGCTGGGGCTAGAATTTGGAGCTGGAGAGAGAGAGAGAAGAGAGAGAGAGAGAGAGAGAGAGAGAGAGAGAGAGAGAGAGAGAGAGAGAGACAGAGAGAGACAGAGAGAGACAGAGAGAGAGAGAGACAGAGAGAGAGAGAGAGAGAGAGAGAGAGAGAGGACAGTCTCAGCTGCAAGAAGGAGTCTCTCTCAGCCAAGGGAGAGTCTTAGAAAGAGGGTTACAGCAGGTGTTGTGGCTTGAAGGACAGCTATTAGCTGTGAAGGAACCCCCTCTGTGGAGCTGGGGGGGATGGGAAAAGTGGGGAGGGGCTAAGAAGCCGCCGCCATCTTGCCCTTGAGCTGGAGAACACGTGGGGAGAGAGACCTAGTCCTTTTGTATTAGGCAGGGGTTAGGCTATAGCTCAGAATCAGAGAAAGAAAGAGGGGGTAGGGTGGACAGAGAGAGTGATGTTACTCACGGTTTTTGCAGACACCAGCAGGAGGCACTTGTGGAGCTGGCTCTGCGTATGTTGTCCACCACCTGTGGGAAACAATGTAGGCCCGTGCATGGGTGCATAAGTGTGGATCTCTGTCGCTGGTCCTTTGTCAGGGGTGGGTGTCTCAGGGAGACTGGGTCTATTGTAGAGGAGCAGAGGCACTCACGGTGCACCAAGCAGACTCAGCGGGCTTGCACTTGGGCAGGGAGCAAAATCAGCTTGATTTTAGCACAAGAGGGTGTAGAACTCTCTTGGTGAGAAATCTCCCTTTTGGGCCCAAGCCTTGGCAGTGGGTGGGCGCGTGGCAAAATGGGAGACTGTGGGGACACATGGAGACAGGTCCATGCACTGAGATTGGCCTCCATCTGGGGTCTCTGGACGCTGGCAGGATGGAGGTGGGGAACATGCGGGGTGCACATTGTGAGAGGACAAAGAGAGAGACCTAGTATCACGTGTTGCAGAAAGTATACTTGCTTAGCAGACTCAGCCAGGATGATTCTTGTAGATGCATGGGTGGTTGTGCACCAGGTTGGTCACGCCAGCTGTGGGGAAAAAAATCCCATGGGAGGAGGGAGTCCAGTAGCGGGGTCTCAGTGGCAGGCTACCCACACTGCCGCAGAGGGTCCCACATTCACGCAGCTGTTGGTGGGTGGGCCAGCAGCTGCATCAAAAAGGTTCCAGGGTTAAAAAACTGGGAATCTGGCGGTGAGACCAGACGACACTTGGAGTCTGGTTTTCCAAAGCTTTATTGTTCATGGCATGTTGAGTGGGTATAGATGGTATGGGCTTCCCTTGCAAAAAGTCAAGGGAGCAGTACTTTTATAGGGAGGGGAAAAGGGGGAAGGAATAATTTAATTATCTATGCCCCTGGCCTTTTGATGATTCATTAATATTTAAATCTCTGGAGGTAGAGACTTGTTAATCATGCCCTCTACCTGTGTGTTACATGACTGAAGGTAGCAGGTTAAATGGACTTACCTCATCCAAGGCCAAATATTGGTGGGCAGTGAGGAGGATGTTCCTGTGGTGGACAGTGAGAAGGACGTCCCTGTGGTGGACAGACTGTAGATCGTCCCTTTGGTGGAGAGTGGAAAGGATGTCCCTGTGGTGAACAGTGGTGAGGAGGTCCTTGTGGTGGATAGTGAAGAGGACTTTTCTGTGGTGGACAGTGGGAATGACCTCCCTGTGGTGGACAGTGGGGAGGACGTCCCTGTTGTGGACAGTGGGAAGGATGTCCCTGTGGTGGACAGTGTGTTGATTGTCCCTTTGTTGGACAGTGGGAAGGACGTCCTCATGATGAATTTTGGAGAGGACCTTTCTGTGGTGGACAGTTGTTAAGATGTCACTGTGGTGGACAGTGGGGACCATGTCCCTGTGGTGGATACTAGTCAGGACGTTTCTGCCATGGACAGAAGAACATCCCTTTGGTGGACCATGGGAAGTATGTCCCTGTAGTGGAGAGTGCATAGGACAACTCTGGGGTGGACAGTGGTGAGGATGTCCCTGGCATGCACAGGAGGATGTACCTGTGGTGCACAGTGGAGCGATGTCCCTATGTTGGAGAGTTGGAGGACCTCTCTCTGGAAGACAGTGGAAAGTAAGTCCCTGTGGTGGACAGTGGGAAGGATGTCACACTGGTGGAAAGTGGGGAGGACCTCCTTCTGGTGAACAGTGGGAAGTAAGTCCCTGTAGGGAAAAGTGGGAAGGACCTCCCTGTGATGAACAGTAGCGAGGATGTTTTTGTGCTGGACAGTGGGAAGACCAACACTCTGATGGACTATGGAAAGGATGTCTCTGTTGTGGAGAGTGGAAAGGATGTCCCTGTGGTTCACATTGGTGAGGACATCACTGTTTTACACAGGATAATGACCGTGTTCTGCATGGTGGGGAGGATGTCCCTGTGGTGATCAGTAGGAAGGACATCCCTTTGGTGGACATTGATAAAAATGACCCTGTGGTGGAGAGTCGGGAGGATGTCCCTGTGGTGGACAGTTGGGAGGATGTTTCTGTGGTGGACAGTGGGAAGGACCTCTTTGTGGTGGACATTGGGAAGGAATTCTCTGTGGTGGACAGTGGGGAGGAATTCTCTGTGGTGGACAGTGGGGAGGACGTCCCTGTTGTGGACAATGGGAAGGACATCCATTTGTTGGACCATGGTAGGATGTCCCTTTGGTGGACAGTAGGAAATACATCCCTGTGGTGGACAGTGAAAAGAATGTCCCTCTGGTGGAATTTGGGGAGGAACTCCCTGTGGTGGTCAGTGGGTAGGACATCCCTCTGTGGACAGTGTGTATGACCTTTCTGTGGTGGAGAGTGGGAAGTACATCACTGTGGTGGACAGTGGGTAGGAAGATTCTGTGGTGAACAATAAAAATGGCATCACTGTGGTGGACAGTGAGAAGGACGTCCTTGTTGTGGACAATGAAAACGATGTCCCTGTGGTCTACAGTGGTAAGGACATCCCATTGTGCACAGGAGGATGTCTCTGTGGTGCACATGAGGAACATATTTCTGTGGTGAACAGTGGAAAGGATTTCCCTGTGGTGGACTGTGTGTAGGACCTCCCTGTGGTAGAAAGTGGGTAGGATGTCCCTGTTGTGGACAGAGGGGGGGGGGAATTCCCTGTTTTGGACAGTGAGGATGGCGTTTCTGTGGGGGACAGTAAACATGACATCCCTGTGGTGGACAGTGGGAAGAACGTCCCTGTTATGGACAGTGGAAAGGATATCCCTTTGTTCCACAGTGGTGAGGATTTCCCTGTTGTATACAGAAGGATGCCCCTGTGGTAAACAGTGTGGAGGACGTCCCTGTGGTGGACAGTGGGGAGGATGACACTTTGGTGGGCAGTTGGGGGAACATCCCTGTGGTGGACATTGGGAATGACGTCCCTTTGGTAGACAGTAGAAAGGATGTCCTTGTGGTGGACAGCAAAAAAGACATCCCTGGGAACAAGGTGGGGAGGACCATTTTGTGGTAGACAGTGGGTAGGACATCCCTGTCATGGACAGTGGTAAGGAAGTCTCTGTGGTGGACAGTGAGAAAGACATCCCTCTGGTGGACAGTGATGAGGACATTTCTGTGGTGAACAGTTGAAAGGACATCTCTGTGGTAGACAGTGGAGAGGACTTTCCTGTGGTAGACAGAGGAAAGGAAGTTCCAGTGGAGGACAGTGGGGAGGATGTCCCTATTGTGGACACTGGAGAGGACCTCCCTGTGGTGAACAGTAGGAAGGACGTCACTGTGGTGGACAGGGGGGAGGACCTCTCTGGAGTGGACAGTGGGTAGGATGTCCCTGTGAAGAGCAGTGGGAAGGACATACCTGTGGTAAACAGTAAGGATGATGTTTCTGTGTTTGACAGTGGGAAAAACCTCCCTGTGGTGGACATTGGGAAGAACGTCCCTGTGGTGGAAAGTGGAAAGTACGTCCCTGTGGTCCACAGTGGTGAGGACTTCCCTGTTGTACACAGAAGTATGTCCCTGTGGTGCACTGTGGGGAGGATGTCCCTGTGGCGAACAGAGGAAAGGATGTCACTGTGCTGGACATTGGTGAGGACAACCCTGTGGTGGACAGTGGTAAGGAGGTCACTGTGGTGGACAGTGGTGAGGAACTCCCTCTGGTGGACAGTGGGGAGTAAGTATTTGTGGTGGATAGTGGAGAGGACGTTTTTGTGGTGAACAGTGGGAAGGACATTCCTGTTGTTGACAGTTGAAAGGAAATCTTTATGGTGGACAAAGGGATGTACGTCACTTCGGTGAACAGTGTGAAGGGCGTCCCTATGGTGGACAGTGAGAAAAACAACGCTGTGGTGACAGTGGGGATTATTTCCCTGTGGTGGACAGTTTGGAGTATGTTCCTGTAGCTGACAGAGGGAAGGACATCCCTTTGGTGGACAGTGGAAAGGATGTCCCTGTAGTGGACAGTGGGGAGGACCTCTCTTGGTTGAACATTGGGAAGGACATCCCTGTTGTGGACAGTGGGAAGGATGTCCCTGTTGTGTACAGTTAAAGGACTTTCCTGTGGTGGACAGTGGGAATTATGTCCCTGTCATGGACATTTGCGAGGACATCCCTGTGGTGGACAGTGAGAAGGACGTCCATGTGTTGGGTAGTGGGAAGGACGTCCCTGTGGTGAACACTGGGGAGGATGTCCCTGTTGTGAACAGTGGGAAAGACGTCCCTGTTATGGATAGTTGAGACAACGTCCCTGTGGTGGACAGTAGAAAGGAAGTCACTTTGGTGGACAGTGGAAAGGGCGTTTCTGTGGTGGACAGTGTGAAGGTTGTCCCTGTGGTGGACAGAGGAGAGGATATCCCTGTGGTAGACAGGTTGGAGGATGTACCTGTGGTGGACAGTGGATAGACCTCTCTGTGGTGGACAGTGGGAAGAATGTCCCTATGGTGGACAGCAGGGAAGAAATCTCTGTGGTGGACTGTGGGAACTACATGCCTGTGGTGGACAGTGGTGAGGATGTTTCTGTGGTGGACAGTGGAAAGAACATCCCTGTGGTCGACAGTGGAGAGGACCTTCCTGTAGTGGATAGTGGGAAGGAAGTCCCAGTGCTGGACAGTGGGAAGGATGTCACTGTGGTGGACAGTGGTTAGGATGTCCTTATTGTGCAGAGTGGGAAGGACGTCTCCCTGCTGACAGTGGAGAGGATGTCTCTGTGCTGGACATTTTGGTGGATGTCCCTTTGGTGGACATTGGGAAGGACATCCCTATGGTTGACAGTGGAAAAAACATCCCTGTTATGTACAGTGAGGAGGACGTTTGTGTGTTGGTCTGTGGGCTGACATCCCTGTGTTTGAGATTGGGTAGGATGCTCCTGTGGTGGATGGACAGTTGGTAGGACCTCTCTGTGGTTGACATTGAGAAGGACGTCCCTGTTGTGGACAGGGGGAAGTATATCCCTTTGTGTACAGTTAAGGGACTTCCCTGTGGTGGACAGTGGGGATTATTTCCCTGTGGTGGACATTTGCAAGGATGTCACTGTGGTGCGCAATGGGAAGGACATCCCTGATGTGGACAGTGGAGAGGACATTTATGTTGTGGACAGTGTGAAAGATGTCACTGTGTTGGGCAGTGGGAAGGCTGTCCCTTTGGTGGACAGTGAGGAGGATGTCCCTGTGGTGTTCAGTTTGGAGGACATCCCTGTGGTGTACACTAGGAAGGATGTCTTTGGTGGACAGTGATGAGGACGTTTCTGTGGTGGACAGTTGAAAGGATGTCACTGTGGTGGACAGTGGAGAGGACCTTCCTGTGGTGGACAGTGGAAAGGAAGTCCCAGTGGTGGACAGTGGGGAGGATGTCCCTGTGGTGGACAGTGGAGAGGACCTCCCTGTGGTGAACAGTTGGAAGGACGGCACTGTGGTGGACAGTGGTTAGGATGTCCTGTTTTGGTCAGTGGGAAGGACGTCCCTGTGGTGGCCTGTGGGGAGGATTTCCTTGTGGTGTACACTTTGGCAGAAGTCCCTGTTGTGGACAGAGGGAAGGACGTCCCTTTGTTGGACAATGGGAAGGAGGTCCTTGTGGTGGACAGTGGGAAGTACATCTCATTGGTGGACATTCAGAAGGACATCCCTATGGTTGATTGTGAAAATGACAGATCTGTGGTGAACAGTGTCTAGGACGTTTCTGTG
Organism: Arvicanthis niloticus; assembly: GCF_011762505.2. Classification (NCBI taxonomy): domain Eukaryota; kingdom Metazoa; phylum Chordata; class Mammalia; order Rodentia; family Muridae; genus Arvicanthis; species Arvicanthis niloticus. The sequence goes on from NC_047664.1 coordinate 1,454,785, forward strand.
GAGAACTGTGTGGAGGACATCCCAGTGATTGACAGTGAGTAGGCTGTACCTGTGGTTGACAGTGGGTAGGAAATCTCTGTGATGGACAGTGGGAAGGACATCCCTGTGGTGATCAGTGGGGAGGATGTCCCTGTTGCGGACAGTTGAAAGGACTTCCTGTGGTGAACAGTGTAGAGGAAGTAACTTTGGTGCACGGTTGCGAGGACGACTCTGTGGTGGACAATGGGAAGGACGTCCTTTGGTGGATAGTGGGAAGGATGTCCTTTTGGTGGACAGTGGAGAGGACGTTTCTGTGGTGGACAGTGGGGAGGATTTCCTTGTGGTAGACTGTGCATAGGAAGTCCCTGTGGTGGACAGTGAGATCCCTATTTTGGACAGTGGGGAGGACGTTTCTTTGGAAGACTGTGGGAAGGATGTCCCTGTGGTGGAGAGTGAGGTGGATCTTTTTTTGGAGGACAGTGGAAAAGACGTCCCTGTGGTGGACAGTGGTGAGATGATTCTGTCATGGACAGTTTAAAGGACATCACTGTGGTGGACAATGGGAAGGACATCCCTGTGGTGTACAGTGGAGAGGACATTTCTGTTTTTGTCAGTGGGAAGAACGTCCCTGTTGTGGAAAGTAGGGAGAATGTCCCTGTGGTGTTCAGTTAAAAGGATGTCCCTGTGCTGAACAGTGGGAAGGACGTCCTTTTGGTGGACAGTGGGAAAGATATCCATTTGGTGGACAGTGATGAGGACGTTTCTGTGGTGGACAGTTGAAAGGACGAAACTGTGGTGGATAGTGGAGAGGACCTTCCTGTGGTGGACAGTGGGAAGTACATCTCTTTGATGGACAGTGAGAAAGATGTTTCTATGGTGGACTGTGGAAAACAGCGGGGAGGACCTCTCTGTGGTAGACAGTGGGGAGGACGTCCCTTTTGTGGACAGTGGAAAGGATGTTCTTGTAGTGCACCATGGTGAGGACGTCCCTGTTGTGCATAGGAGAATGTTCCTGTGGTTCACAATGGGGAGGATGTTTCTGTGGTGAACAGTGGAAAAAAATCACTGTGCAGGATATTGATTAGGATGACCCTGTGGTGGACACTGGTAAGGAAGACCAGGTGGTGGACAGAAGAAAGGAACTCCCTCTAGAGTACAATGGGGAGAACATCCCTGTGGTGGACAGTGGGAATAATGTCCCTGTGGTGGACAGTTGGGAGGATATCACTGTGGTGGAGAGTTGTGAGGATGTCCCTGTGATGGACAGTGGGAAGGACTTCCCTTTGTTGGACAGTGGAAAGTATGTCACTGTGGTTGACAGTGGGGAGGACGTTACTGTTTTGGAAGGTGGGGAGGACCTCCCTGTGGTGGAGTGTGTGGAGGACGTCCCTGTGGTGGACAGTGAAAAGGATGTCCCTGTGGTCAACAGTGGAGAGGACCTTCATGAGGTAGACAGTGGTAAGGAATTCCGAGTGGTGGACAACATTTAGAATGTCACTGTGGTAAACTGTGGGGAGTATGTCCCTGCAGTGGACAGTGGAAGTATGTTGCTGTTGTGGACAGTGGGAAGGACGTCCCTGTGATTGACAGTGAGGAGGATGTCACTGTGGTGGACAGTTGGGAGAACATCCCTGTGGTGGACTGTGGAAAGGACGTCCCTGTGGTCGACAGTGGAGGGGACTTTCCTGTGGTGGACAGTGGAAAGGAAGTCCCAGTGGTGGACAGTGGTTAGGACGTCATTGTGGTGAACAGTGGAGAGGATGTTTCTGTGGTTTACTGTTGGGAGAACATCCCTGTTGTGGACAGTGAGAAGGAATTCCCTTTGGTGGAAAGTGGGGAGGACATCCCTTTGGGGGACAGTGGGGAGGACCTCCCTCTGATGCACAGGGGGGAGGATGTCTCTGTGGTTGACAGTGGGAAGGAGGTCTTTTGGTGGACTGTGGGAAGGACGTCACTGTGGTGAACAGTAGGGAGGACATTTCTGTGTTGGACAGTGGGAATGAGTTCTTTGTGGTGGACTGTGGGGAGGATGTCTCTTTGGTGGACAGTGGGAAAAATGTCCCTTTGGTGGACAGTAGAATGGATGTCCCTGTGGTGGACAGTGGGAAGGACCTCTCTGTGGTCAACAGTGGGAATGACATTTATGTTGTGGACAGCGGAAAAGATGTCCCTTTTGTTCACAGTGGTGAGGACGTCCCTGGTGTGCACAGAAGGATGTCATTGTGGTGCACAATGGGGAGGATGTCATTGTGGTGAACAGTGGGAAGGATGTCCCTGTTGTGGACAGTGGGAAGGATGTCCTTGTGGTAGACAGTGGGGAGGATGTCCCTATGGTGAACAATTGTGAAGACCTCCCTTTGAGGAGAGTGGGAAGGACGTCCCTTTGATGGATACTGCAAAAGACATCCCTGTGGTGGACATGGGAAAGGACGTTTCTGTGGTGAACAGTGGGGAGGATGTCTCTGTGGTGGACAGCTGAGAGGAGGTCTCTGTGGTTTACTCTGGAAAGGATGTTTCTTTGGTGGATATTAGAAAGAATGTCCTTTTTGTGGACAGTGGGGAGTATTTTTCCGTGGTAGAGAGTGGGTATGACGTCCCTGTAGTGGACAGTGGGGATGACCTCTCTGTGGTGGACTGTGGGAAAGACATCCCTGTTGTAGACAATGATGAGGATGTTTCCCTGGTAAACAGTGGAAAGTATGATGCTGTGGTCAACATTGGAGAGGTCCTTCATGTTGTGGAGAGTGGAAAGGAAGTCCAAGTGGTGGATGGAGGGGAGGATGTACCTGTGGTGGACAGTAGAGAAGAACTACCTGTGGTGGATAGTTTGGTGGACATACTTTTGGTGGACAGTGGGAAGGATGTGACTTTCGTGGACAGTGATAAAAACGTCCCTATGGTGGACAGTGGGAAGGACATCCCTGTGGTTGACAGTGTGTAGGAACTCTCTGTGGTGGACAGTGGGAAGGACATCCCTTTTGTGGACAGAGGGGAGGACCTTACTGTGGTGGAGAGCGTGGAGGAACTCTCTGTGGAGGACAGTGAGACAGATGTCCCTTTGGTGGACAATGATGATATGTTTCTGTGGTGGACAGTAAAAAAAGTCCCTGTGGTGGACAGTGGAGAGGACCTTCCTGTGGTGGACAGTGGGAAGGACATCACTGTGTTGGACATTGATGAGGATGTCCCTTTGGTGGACAGTGGGGAGGACATCCCTGTAGTGGACAGTGTTCAGGTTGTCCTTTTGGTACACAGGGGGATGTCCCTGGTGTGGACAGTGAGGAAAAATTCCCTCTGGAGAACAGTGGGTAGGATGTACCTGTAGTTGACAGTGGGGAAGATGTCATTGTAGTGGACAGTGAGAAGGTCATCCCTGTGTTGGACAGTGGGGAGGATGGCCCTGTGGTGACAGTGGGGAGGACATATCTATGGTGGATATTGGTGAGGAGATTTCTTTGTTGCACAGGAGAACATCCCTTTGGTGGACCGTGAAAATTATGTCCCTGTAGAGGAGAGTGTGTAGGACATCTCTGGGGTGGACAGTAGTGAGGAAGTCCCTGGTGTGCACAGGAGGACATCTATGTAGTGCACAGTGGGGAATATGTCCCTGTGGTGAACAGTTGGGAGAACGTCCCTGTTGTGGACAGTGGGAAAGACATTACTATGGTGGACAGTGGGAAGGATGTCACTGAGGTGGACAGTTGGGAGGACATCTTTGTGGTGGACCATTGAAAGGACGTCCCTGTGGTGGACAGTAGGGAGTACGTTCCTGTTGTTGACAGTAAGATGGACGTCCTTTTAATTCACAGTGGAAAGGATGTCCTTTTGGTGGACAGTGGGAAGGACCTCTCTGTGGTAGACAGTGGGTAGGTCGTGCCTGTGTTGGACAGTGGGGAGGACTTCTCTCTTTTGGACACTGCAGGAGACGTTTCTGTTGTAGACATGGGAAGGACATCCCTGTGGTGAACAGCGGGGAGGATCTCTCTGTGGAGGATAGTGGGAAAGACATCCCTGTGGTGGACAGTGATGAGGTTTTTTCTGTGGTGGACAGAAAAAAGGACGTCCATGTGGTTTACAGTGGAGAGGACCTCACTGTGGTGGACAGTGGGAAGGATGTCCCTGTGTTGGACAGTGGGAAGGACGTCCCTTTAATGGACATTAAGTATGATGTCTTTGTGGTAAACAGTGGGGAGGTCATCCCTGTGGTGGACAGTTGGGGGAACCTCCCTGTAGTAGACAGTGGGTAGGACGACCATGTGGTGGACTGCAGGAAGGAGTTCCCTTTGGTGGAAATTAGGGAGGATGTCTCTGTAGTTGACCCTGGGAAGAATGTAAATTTGGTGGACAATGGAAAGGATGGCCACATGGTGGCCAGTGGGGAGAATATACCTCTGGTGGACCAAGGAGAGGACATTCCTGTAGTGGACAGTGGAGGGAAGTTTCTGTGGTGGACAGTTGGGAAGACCACCCTGTGGTGGAGAGAGTGGAGGACGTTCTTGTGGTGGACAGTGGGGAGGTCGTCCCTGTGTTGGGCATAAGGTAAAACGTCCCTGTGGTGGACAGAGTGGAAGACGTTTCTCTGGTGGATAGTGGGAAGAACGTCCCTGTGGTGGATAGTGGAGAGGGCCTGCCTGTGGGGGATAGTGGGAAGGCCATTTCTGTGGTGTATAGTGGGAAGGACATTAATGTTTTGGAGAGTGGGAAGGACATCCCTGTGGTGGACATTGGGGATGACCTACTTGTGTTGAACAGTGGGAAGGAGGTCTCTTTGGTGGACAGTGGAGAGGATATTTCTGTAGTGGACAGTGGGAAGGATGTTTCTTTTGTGCACAGGAGAATGTCCATGTGGTGTACAGTGGGGAGGATGTCCCTGTTGTGAACAGTGCTAAGGACATCACTGTGGTGGACAGTGGTGAGGATGTCCCTGTGGTGGAAAGTGAGGAAAATGTCTCTGTAGTAGAACGTGGGGAGGATGTCCTATTTGTGGACAGTGGAAAGAAAGTGACTGTGTTGGACAGTGGGGAGGATGTCTCTGTGGTTGGCAGTGGGATGGCCCTCTCAGTTGTGGACAGTGGGGATGACATTTCTGTGATGGACAGTGGGAAGGTCATCTCTGTGGTGGACAGCGGGGAGGTCTTATCTGTGGTGGACAGTAGGAAGGCTGACACTGTGGTAGACAGTGGGGAGGATGTCCCTGTGGTGGAAAGTAGGGAGGATGTCTCTGTAGTTGACAATGGGAAGGACGTCAATTTGGACAATGGTAAAAATGTCCACATGGTGGACTGTGGAAAGAACATTCCTGTGGTGGACAGTGGGGGAGGATGTTTCCGTGGTGGACAGTGTGGAGGACCACCCTGTGGTGTACAGAGGGGAGGACGTTCCAGTGGTGAACAGTGTGGAAGAATTTTCTGTGGTGGAATGTGGGAAGGAAGTTTCTGTGGAGGATAGTGGAGAGGACATGCCTGTGGTGGATAGTGGGATGAACATTAATGTTTTGGATAGTGGGAAGGACATCCCTGTGGTGAACATTGAGGATGACCTACTTGTGGTGGACAGTGGCTAGGATATCACCGTGGTGAACAGTGAGAAGGACATCCCTTTGTTGGCCAGTGGTGGACAGTGTGGAGGATATTTCTGTGGTGGACCGTTAGTAGAACGTCCCTCTGGTGGCCAGAGAGGAGGATGTCCCTGTGGTGCACAGTGGGAAGGACATCCCAGTGGTGGACAGTGGAAAGGATGTCCCTTTGGTGGATAGTGGGAAGGATGTCCCTGTGGTAGACAGTGGAAAGGACATCCCTGTGGTGGACAATGGGGAGAACCTCCCTGTGGTGGACAGTGGGGAGGAAGTTTCTTTGGTGGAGTGTGTGAAGGACGTTTTGGTGGTGGACAGTGGAATTGATGTTTCTATTGTTCTTTGAAGGATGTCCCTGTGGTGCACAGTGGTAGGACATCTCTGTTTTGCACAAAAGGATGTCCCTGTGGTGAACAGTGGGGAGGATGTCCATGTTTTGAACAGTAGGAAGGACATCACTGTGGACATTGATGAGGATGACACTGTTGTGGACAGTGGTAAGGACATCCCTCTGGTGTTACAGCAGAGAGACCCTCTCTGTGGTGGACAGTGGAAAGGCCATCCTTTGGTTGACAGCGGAAAGGATGTGCCTGTGTTGCACAGTGGTGAGGACAACCCTGTTGTGCACAAGAGAATGTCCCTTTGGAGCACAGTGTTGAGGATGTCCCTTTTGTGCACAGGAGGATGTCCCTGTGGTGCACAGTGCGGAGGACATCCCTGTGGTGAACAGTGAGAAGGATGTCACTGTGCTAAACATTGGTGATGATGATTCTGTGGTGGACAGTGGTAAGAACGTCCTTGTGATACACAGGAGGACGTCCCTGAGGTGGACATTGGGTAGGATGTCCCTGTGGTGGGCAGTGGGGAGGACATCCCTTTGGTGGACAGTGGGGTGGAGGTCCCTGTGGTGGACAGTGGAAAAGACGTTTCTGTGGTGGACATTTGGAAGGTCATCTTTGTGGTGGACAGTGGGAAGGATATCTTTGTGGTGGACAGTGGGGAGGATGTCCATGATGTGGACAGTGGGAAAGATGTCCATGATGTGGACAGTGGGAAGGATGTTCGTTTGTTGGACATTGGAAAAAAGTCCTTATGGTGGATAGTAGGAAATAAATTTCCGTGGTGGACAGATGAAAGGACATTTCTCTGGTGAATTGTGGGGAGGACCTCCCTATGGTGGAGAGTGGGTAGGATGTCCCTGTGGTGGACAGTGTGTAGGACCTTTCTGTGGAGGACAGTGGGAAGGACTTCCCTGAGGTGGACAGTGGATAGGACGTACATGTTGTGGACAGTGAAAAGGACGTCCCTGTGTTGGACAGTGGGGAGAATGTCCCTGTGGTGGACAGTGTGTAAGACCTCTCCGTGGTGGACAGTGAGAAGGATGTCCCTGTGTTGGACAGTGGGGAGGATGTCTCTGTTGTGGACAGTGGGAAGAACATCACTGTGGTGTACAGTGGTGAGTGTATCCCTGTGGTGGAAAGTAAGGAGGATCTCTCTGTGGTGGACAGTGGGTAGGGTGTCCCTTTGGTGGATAGTAGGAAGAAATTCAATTTGATGGACAGTGGGGAGGACATCTCTGTGGTGGACAGTGGGTAGGACCTCCTTGTGGTAGACAGTGGAAAGCATGTCCCTGTGGTGCACAGTGGAGACCACATCACTGTTGTGCACAGGATTATGTCCCTGTGTTGAACAATGGGGAGGATGTTCCTATAATGAACAATGGGAAGAAGGTCACTGTGCTGAACATTGGTTAGGACAACCCTGTGGTGGACCGTGGTAAGGACGTTCTTGTGGTGGACACTAAGGAGGACATCACTGTTGTGGACAGTGGAAAGTATGTCCCTGTGATGGAAAGTGGGGCAGACATTTCTCTGGACAGTGGGAAGGACGTCCTTGTGGTGGACAGTAAGGAGGACATCCCTCTTGTGGACAGTGGGAAGGATGTTCATTTATTGGACATTGGGAAGGAATTCCCTTTGGTGGACAGTAGGAAATATGTCCCTGTGGTAAACAGTTAGAAGGACATCCCTCTGGTGGACTGTGGGGATTATCTCCCTGTGGTGGACAGTGGTTAGGATGTCCCTGGGCAGGGCAGTGTGTAGGACCTCTCTGTAAAGAAACATGGGAAGGACGTCCCTGTAGTGGACAGTGTAAAGACAACACAGTTGTGGACAGTGGGGAGGATGTTCATGTGGTGAACAGTGGGGAGGAGGTCTCTGTGGTTGACTGTCGGAAGGGCTTCTCTGTGGTGGACAGTGGGGAGGATGTCCCTGTGGTGGAAAGTGGGGAGGGCGTCCTTGTGGTGGAACATGGTGAGGATGTTTCCATGGTGCACAGGAGAACGTAAATTTGGTGGACAGTGGGAAGGATGTCCCTGTCATGGAGACTGCATAGGACATCTCTGGGGTGGACAGTGGTGAGGAACTCCCTAGTGTGCACAGGAGGATATCTCAGTGGTGAACAGAGTTAAGGAAAGGACTTTTGTGCAAAGGAGAATGTCTTTGTGGAGCACAGTGGGAAGGATGTCCCTGTGGTGGATAGTTGGGAGAATGTCCCTGTTGTGGCCAGTTGGAAGGACATCGGTTGGTGGACAGTGGGGAGGACATCCCTGTAATAGACAAGAGAAGGACTTCCCTCTGGTAGACAGTGGGGAGGAAGTCCTTGGGGTTAAAAGTGGCAAGAACGTTTCTGTGGTGGACAGTAGGAAGGTTGTCCCTGTGGTGGACAGTGGGGAGGACCTCTCTGTGCTGGACAATTGGAAAGATATCCATGTTGTACACAGTGGAAAAGATGTCCCTGTGGTCCACAGTGGTGAGGACATCCCTGTTGTGCACAGGAGGATGTCCCTGTGGTACACAGAAGTGAGGACATCCCTGTTGTGAACAGGAGAATGTTCCTGTGGTCCACAGTGGTGAGGAAGTCCCTGTTGTTCACAGGAGGATGTCCCTGTGTTGCACAGTGGGGAGGATGTTACTGTTGTGAACAGTGGGAAGGACATCACTGTGCTGGACATTGGTGAGGACGATCCTGTTGTAGACAGAGTTAAATAAGTATTTGTGGTACACTGGAGAATGTACCTACCCTATGGTAGATATTGGAGAGGACCTCCCACTTGTGGACAGTAAGAAGGACGTCTGTGTGGTGGACAGTGGGGAGGATGTCACTGTGGTGGACAGTTGTGAGGACATCCCTGTGGTGAACAGTGGGAAGGACGTAACTTTGTTGGACAGTGGAGAAGACTTCCCTGTTGTGGAGAGTGGGAAGGATGTCCCTGTGGTGGTGAGTGAGGAGGACCTCTGTGCAGTGGACAGTGGAGAGGACATCCCTGTGGTGGACAGTGGAATGTCCGTGTAGTTCACAGTGGTGAGGACATCACTGTTGGTGGACTGTGAGGAGGACATCACTGTGGTAGACAGTGGGATGGACCTCTCAGTTGCGGACAGTGGAGCGGACATTTCTGTGGTGGATAGTGAGGAGGATGTAAATATGGTGAATGTCCCACGCAACCTCCCGCAAGCAGGAACGACGCGGCACACACAGGATCCTTCTGCAGTAAAGCTTTTATGTGTCTTGAGAGGGAGAGCTTAAGCTTACAGATGAAGAGGACCCCGAGGGGGCAAAATCCCAGCCCTTATATATGAAACTGCTCCCCGCCTAGGACGTGTCACCCAAGGGTTGGCTGTAGCCCGTCGGCCGGTATTGTGTCACAGGTGAGGCAGTGCACAAGGAATGAAAAAAACGTCCTAGCACACGTGCAAACCACCTGTTTGTCAGTTGGTCGAGCGGATGTCAGTGCCATCTTGCAATGGCGAATGTGAGAGCGGCTCCTCACATCTCCCCCTTTTCTTTTAATCATCAAACAATAGACCACCCAATGCTGAGAGCAGAGATAGAGGTCAAATCCCCAGTAAGCAAATTAGAGTAAGGCAAGATCACCCTATTGCGTGCAATGGGCAACGCCCCATTGATGTGCAAGGGCTGATATAGCCTACAACTCTCTCTGTGCCATTTTTCCTGGGGGAAGGTTATTTTAGGCACTCAACCTTCATGCAAGATGACATATCTCCCCAGAATAGGCCCATTTAACACCGCAGGGCCATTCTGCTGCAGTGCTTAGCCATGCAACTCTCCTGGGCTGCTGAAGCATGCTCACTCTACCCAGTGCAGTGAGGGCAGCCTCTTGGGGTGCAAGAGCTGAGCGGCCAGCGATCTATTGCCTAAGCATAGAGAGCCAAATATCGGGGTAGGCACCTTGTTCTAGTGCCATGAGTGCCTGGGTGATAACCACCTTGTCTCTTTTTGTTTGTGCCTTAAACTTGCAAACCAACCAGAGGAGTAACACACCCCCACAGCAGAGTGCAGCTCCAAACAGGCCAACCCCCACCCACTCTTTGAAGAAGGAGACAGCTGAATGGATCCATGACGACAATCCCTCGGTCAAGAATAAATCAAGGCGGGTCAAATTCACCTCAATTATGGCAAAGCGCAATTGACGAAGCATTTCTTCGAATTCTAGGGTCCAATTCTGCAATAAAAACTGAGAAAAAACTTTTGACAAATTAGCAGTGCGGGTATAATTATCATAAGGTATGGATGTTATACATAACCCAGGCATCTTCTGTTTGCATCCCAATTGAGCCAACTGCCATAAAATATCAATTTGCTTTTGAACCAGGTCAATCCTCTGATTCACTAGCATCAATCTGCCCATGATTTGCAAATTGGCAGAGGCTTTTACATCCAATGCTGGAGTAACTGATGCAGACAGTTGGTTTATAGAATCTGCCACCTGCACCGAGGAGGATAATGCAAGGGCAGAGGCCATAACCGATCCTATTACAGCGGCCCCTGCAATAATGCCCACTATTGTGGGGAAAAAAAAGGCTTGGGGATCCCGCGGTTCCTCCTGCCATGCTGTTAGTAGTCGGCTGGGAACGCTCTGGGTTTCTCGAGCTGGAAGTTGGGCCTGGCTGTTCATTAACTAAAAACCTCTCCCTGGCTCCTCACAGTTCCTCATAGCGGCGCAGCCCCAACACACGAGGAAGCCCTTGGGTTTCCAAATCTGGTTTATTCACATGGCGGATCGTGGATGGATCTAGATGCATACCCCCAAACCCAGGATCGACCTGAGTTAAAAGGGGAGGGGAGAAGGGGGAGGGGCTGGGGAGGAATGTTTAATCGGCTCCACCTCTGGCCTTCAAGACCTCATTAGTATGTAAATCTCTCTAGGGCCTGTTCGCTCCCTCCACCTGTGTACATGACTGAAGGGTGGAGGTGGAATGGAGATTAGACCTAGTGTTTGGCCCAACACACTATAATGGCAGAAATTCCAAAATCTCTCCTAATTCTAAAATGGGCTAAAGTGTTGGGTGCCTCTACTGGCACAGGAACAAATCTCGGCAAGCAGGTAACCATGGCAAAAGGGAACATTGTAGCATTCCAGCAGAGAACAAAAAAGCAGGTATTAGGTGTGCATGTCAAGGTCTCATTCCAGATAGAACTATCATTGCTCACTATCCAAACAAAAGGTGGCCATACACAGACCGGAGTAGATCCAAATGTGATGCTCTTAAACTCAGTATACTTGGTGTTAGCAGATTGCCAACTAAAGCTATCCCCCGATTTCCTTTTACCAAGGGAGCCACCAAGGGTACCCCTCCAGTCAAATGACAATTGTTCCTTAGCGGTGGCCCCCTTCCCTAGCATAACAAGGGGTGACAGATCGGTGCAACTTCCGTTGACCCCACAAAGGAGCCATTGGTCAAATGGATTCACATCTGCCTTTCTCGGACTCATGTATGTGAAATTAAATCCCATAAAGGTATCATTATAATATGTGCTAATATCTGGGGAGAAAGTAAAATATAAAACATAAACTTCCTAACAGGTGGTAGCTGTTATTGGTGGGCACGCTCTGAATCTGATCATCATAAGGGATATAGGCCAAGCCCAAAGACTTATTAGTCACTGGCATGGGAATTGGGAAAGTTGTCACAATCCCCCACCATGGTGTCCCTGTTACCATCCTCAGGCTTATCAACATCTTCATCATGATGATCAACTGTAGACTTTGGCAGCATCGGTTTTTCATGTTCAAAGATCTTGCGGGTCAGTCTCTCTGGTACCCAGAAGGGATTCTCGTCTTCCTGTGGGAAGACACAAACAGCTCCCCTGGATCTTATCAAAATAGGATCTGGGCCTTTCCATTTTCCTGTTAGCACATCTTTCCATTTTACCATTTCTTTTGACCTGTCAGGCTCTATACAATGACGCTCAGCCGCAGTGTAGCCTTGAGCATCAAGATTCAAAAAATTAAGGGTAAAGAGTGCCATGGAAACAGCTACTCTTGGTACTGGGGGGAGAGCCTCCTCGACTCCCCCTTTCTGTTTTATTAAATATGATTTAAGCGTGCGATGGGCACGTTCTACAATGCCTTGTCCTTGAGGGTTGTATGGAAGTCCAGTCAAGTGAGTTACTGCCATTTGGTGACAGAACTGTTGAAATTTTTGAGAGGTATAAGCTGGTCCATTGTTTGTTTTGAGGAGTTTGGGTTTCCCCCAGGCACTCCATGCTTCCAGACAATGTTGGATCACATGTGAGGCCTTTTCACCTGTTAGAGGTGTGGCAACAATGATACCAGAACATGTATCAATAGAGATATGTAAGTATTGAAGCCTTCCAAAGGAAGGGACATGAGTAACATCCATCTGCCAGACCTGTAAAGGCCTTATGCCACGTGGGTTTATTCCCACATGAGGAGCAGGCAAGAATTCACAGCAATTTTGGCATTGAATAACAATCTCCCTGGCTTCTTTTCTGGTAAGTGAGTAAGGGCGATGCAAGGTCTCCGCTGTCACATGAAAATGTTTGTGGAACTCCCTTGCTGCTTCTGTTTGAGATGATAACGCAATGGCCACGAGCTTGGTAGCTTTATCTGCTAGCTCATTTCCCAAAGTCATAGGGCCAGGGAGTCCTGAATGGGCTCTGATATGAGTAATATACATAGGAGATTTTCTATTCAACAAAACAAGCTGTATTTGTTGAAAGGTGCCATGAACTCTGCTAGAGGGCTTTATGATTCCAGCCACTTCAAGAAGGTTAACTGCATTAACCACATAAAAGGAATCTGACACAATGTTAAGAGGCCCTGGAAAGGTTTAAAGGACCTCCAGTACCACCAAACATTCTACAAGTTGAGGTGATGTTTCACTGAACTGTTTTGACACCACTTTATTATTTACTACATAAGCACCCAGACCAGTCTTTGACCCATCTGTATATACAACAATTCCATCCTTAAGAGGTTGCCTAGCTGTAATTTGTGGAAATACTATAGCCTGATTCAAGGCAAATTGTAAAACAGGATGTTTAGGATAATGATTATCAATCTGTCCTGAAAAGGAGGTAACCAAGATTGTCCAATCATTAGAGGTGGCCGCCAGAACTTGGACTTGCGCAGCAGTATAAGGTGTAATGGGAGAGTTAGGCTCTCGTCCAAAATGAGTAATGGCCGCCTTTATTCCGTGAAGCGCAAGCTGGGCAATTGCATTGGGATACCAGTCTATAATTTTGGCAGGAGAGGCGTTAGGATGAACCCATAATAAGGGCCCTTTCTGCCACAACACGGCAGTTGGCAGCCGAATGGTTTTCATAACACACAGGATAAAAGGTTGTGATTCATCAATGCGCTGAAGCTGAGCTTTTTGCAAGGCATCCTCTACCTTCTTTAAGGCCTGACTTGCAACAGGAGTAAGGGCCCTAGGAGAGGAGATATGGGGGTCTCCTTCTAAAACATTAAATAAAGGTTTCAACTCAGCTGAAGAAATTTTCAAAAAGGGTCTGAGCCAATTTATATCTCCCAATAATTTCTGAAAATCATTGAGGGTGTGCAGATGGTCTCTACAGATTTCCAATGTTTGGGGAATTATATTGGTAGGAGAAATAACAGTCCCCAAGAAGGTGCCCACTTCAGAGATCTGAACCTTCTCCACTGCTATTTGTAACCCCCATTGTGCCAAAGTTTGTATCAAACAGGGGTAGGCTTCTTGTAATATTTTTAACTCTTTATGTGACAAAAGTATGTCATCCATATAATGGATGACAAGTAAGGTGGGAAACCGTTGTCTTAGCGGTCCCAAGGCTGTTTGAACAAAAATTTGACACATGGTGGGGCTATTGGCCATGCCCTGGGGTAAGATTTTCCATTGATACCTCTTGTCTGGTTCCATATGATTAATGGAAGAAGAGTAAAAGCAAATCTAGGCCTATCTTTAGGTCACAAGGGTATGGAGAAAAAGCAATCTTTAATATCTATAATGAGGAGCTTCCAGCCACAAGGGAGAGCAGAGAGCACAGGAATGCCCCTCTGGACTGGGCCCAACAATTTCATCTGTTCATTAATAGCTCTGAGGTCATGGAGTAATCTCCATTTTCCTGACTTCTTTTTGATCACGAAGATGGGAGTATTCCAAGGTGAGGTAGAAGACTCAATATGATTGAGCTCTAATTGTTCCTTTATCAATTTTGTTACAGTTTCTAGTTTTTCAGAGGATAAAGGCCATTGGGGAACCCACACCGGGTCCTCTGTTTTCCACGGTATAGGCTGTACTACCCCAACGGCCCCTAGGAAAAACCCAACCCTTTTTTATCTTGTTTTCTACTAGGGGATATAGGCTCCACCCTGCCCTGTTCCAACTTTCCCAGTCCTTTTCCTTCCCTGTAGCCCATCTTAATCATCATGTCTCTTGCCTGGGCCGAATATGGTTTTGTAAGAATAGGTTCATTTGACAGGGTGAGACCCATACCCTGTAAGACATCTCTTCCCCAGAGGTTAACGGGGAGAGGAAGAACATAAGGTATAAATTTTCCCTGCTGTCCTTCGGGGGATTCCCAGGTCAAGGTTGTGGAGCTGATGGTGGGGCAAGACTGATATCCTAGGCCTTGTAACGAATGTGATGACTCAATGGTGGGCCATGCTTTGGGCCACCAGTGTGAGGAGATGATACTCTTATCAGCCCCGGTATCTAGAATACCCTCAAAATCTTTTCCTTTTACTTTTAAACGCAGTTTAGGCCTTTCATTCAAGGGAATCATTAAGTAAGCTAGATCACTACCTGAGGAGCCCATCTGTTCTGTTCCCATTCTATTGACCCTTCCCACCTCAGGGAGGAATAGCAACTGGGCTATTCGATCTCCCTTTGTAATAGAAAAAACTGCTCTAAGGCTAGAACATAAGACTTGTATTTCAGGAGAATGCTGGCCATCCACTACCCCGGGGTACACTATTAAACCTTGCAGGGTGAGTGATCCTTAGCTGAGGATAAGGCCCATGATTCCGGGAAGGAAGGGTGTTATAGGCTCTACCGGAATTGGCTGAATATTCATTTGTGGCATTAGTAAGAAGTTGGAGGCGGCACGCAAATCCACCGTTGTGGGTCTTCCTGGGTTATTTCCTGATTTCTCTTTCTGTTGGCTTCCTGGGTTCTGACTAGTCGGTTCCCATATCTTTGAGGGCCCTGGGACCGGGGGCCCGATGTCCCATTTTTTGGCATCTCATCTGACTGATTATCCAGCAGGGGGAGGAGTCTGCCCCTAATATCTCTTACTGAACGGCATGGACTAGCTTTATGATATCCCTTGCCGCATCTGTCACAAAGAGTGGGAGTCTCTACCTTTCTATTCAAATTTGTACAATCCATTTTAAAATGACCGGGCTTCCCACAATTATAGCAGACCTTTGGACCGGGTCTCATCGGGGGGTGCCTCTGTGATTGAAGAATAGCAGCCGCCAGCCCGGCATTAGTAAGGGGCCCTCTGAGCTCTCAGCAGACCCTAAGCCAATCTTGTAAGCCCTTGTTTTTACGTAGAGCAATGGCTGCTCGGCACTCCTGAGTGGCTTGTTCAAAAATTATCTGTTGGATTAGGGGCTCGACTGGACCTACGTCTCCGAAAATACGCCCAGCTGCCTCTGTCATTCTGGCCACAAAATCTGAAAAGGACTCTTGGGGTCCTTGAATTACCTTTGTGAGTTGTCCACTTGCTTCCCCTTTTTGGGAAAGTGCCTTCCATGCCCGAATGGCCATGGCAGAGACCTGGGTATAGGCTCCCCAATGATAGTTAGCTTGATCAGCAGTATAAGCCCCTTGACCTGTTAACAGGTCTAAAGTCCAATCTTTCTGTTCCAGGGTCAAGGCAGTAGCGTTGACCCGGGCTTGCGCTTGTGCGGCCTCATACCACAGTGCTTTCCATTCCATATATTGGCCCATATTAGGGAGGGCAGCTTTTGCAATCATTTGCCAATCGGCTGGTGTTAATGCTGAATTGGCAAGTCTATCAAGCTGTACCAGGGTAAAATTAGCATTGGTCCCATACTTGAGAACAGATTCGGCCAGTTCCTTAAGCTGGTTGAAATCTACTGGTGCATGAATTCGCCCTCCATTTTCTGTTTCAAAAACAGGGAATACAGTCCTGATCTTTTTCCTTACCTTTTCTGGTACAAGTGAGTAACCTGATGGAGGATGCGCCTCATAAGGCGGAGGTGCAGAGGGCACCATCTTTTGAGGAGGAAGTCTAGGTAATTTTTTATATTTTTTGTTATCATCTGGGTGATATCTTTCTGCCTCATATCTAACTGCTTCTTCATCTAACTCAGCCTCCTCCTCTGAGTTAAGAGTACGCTTACCAGAGGTGTCATGATCACTGGAGCTTTCTGAACTGTCGAGGGTCAGTGCCTCCAGCTCCAAAGAGGGGTAGAGCCCACCTTTTCTCTCCTTATGAGGGATACTGGACTCCATCGGGGGTATCTCTCCTGTCTTAGGAGGGTGCCTATCCTTCTTTTTTGGGACGTCCTTTTTCTTGCGCGCGCCCAACCTCTCACTCCGTTCGGTTTCTGACATGCTGTCCTGAACTCCCTCGAGAGTAACCTGCCCTTCACTTACTGCTTCCTTACAGTTTTCATCCTCTAAACAGTTTTTAACAACTAGAACAAGGACCATGAAAATCACAGTGAAGATCAGGCCACAAATTTCAGGGGCAGACATACCTCTCCGAATGTACCTCCCTGCAGTTCTGAATCCTCCTCTGAATCGAGGGGTCCTCTGAGGTGCTGACGATGACGAGGTCGAGATTCCCGGGTTTCGGCACCAGGTGTCCCGCGCAACCTCCCGCCAGCAGGAACGACACGGCACACACAGGATCCTTCTGCAGTAAAGCTTTTATGCGTCTTGAGAAGGAGAGCATAAGCTTACAGATGAAGAGGACCCCGAGGGGGCAAAATCCCAGCCCTTATATATGAAACTGCTCCCCGCCTAGGATGTGGCACCCAACGGTTGGCTGTAGCCCGTCAACCGGTATTGTGTCACAGGTGAGGCAGTGCACAAGGAATGAAAAAAACGTCCTAGCACACGTGCAAACCACCTGTTTGTCAGTTGGTCGAGCGGATGTCAGCGCCATCTTGCAATGGCGAATGTGAGGGCGTCTCCTCACAGGTGAACATTGGGTATGACATAACTTAGGTGGACAATTTGAAGGACGTCCCACTGGTGAAGAGTTGGTAGGATGTCCCTGTGGTGTACAGTGGGAAGGACTTCCCTGTGGTGGAGATAGGGGGAAATCTCTCTATGGAGGACAGTGAAAAAGACATCCCTGTAGTGGACATTCATGACACATTTCTGTGGTGAACAGTAAAAAGCATGTCCCTGTGTTAGACAGTGGAGAAGACCTTACTTTGGTGGACAGTGAGAAGGACGTCCCTGTGGTGGACAGTGAGGAGCACATTATTTTGGTGGACAGTGGAGAGGACCTCCCTGTGGTAAAAATTGGGAAGTATATCCCTGTGTCGGAGAGTAGGGAGGACATCTCTGCAGTGGACAGTGGGAAGGACATCCTTGTAGTGAACAGTGGAAAGGATGACTCTGTAGTGCACAGTGGTGAGGACGTCTCTATTGTGCAAAGGAGGATGTCCCTGTGGTACACAGTGGTGAGGATGTCCTTGTTGGGCACAGTAGGATGTCCCTGTGTTGCACGTTGGAGAGGACTTCTCTGTGGTGGAGAGAGGGCAGGACGTCCCTGTTTGACAGTGATTAGGACGTTCCTATGGTTGACATTGGGGAGGATATCCCTGTGGTGCATGGTTGGGAGGACGTCCCTGTGGTGGACAGTGGTGAGGACATCCCTGTGGTAGACAGTGGGAAGGATGTCCCTGTGGTGAAAAGTGGGGAGGATGTCCCTGTTGTTTACAGTGGGAAGGACTTCGCTGTGTTTGATAGTTGGGAGGACATCCATGTTGTTGACGGTTGGGAAGATGTCCCTGTGTTGGAGAGTTGAGAGGATTTCACAGTGGTGGGCAGTGTGGATGACGGCCTTGTAGACAGTAAGGACAAAACTCCTGTGGTGCACAAGAGAATTTCACTTTGGTGAAGAGTGAGAAGTATGTCCTTGTAGTGGGGAGTGCAGAAGACATCTCTGGTGTGGATAGTGGTAAGAACATCCCTGTTATGCACAGGAGGATGTCCCTGTGGTGTACAGTGGGAAGGACATCCCAGTGGTGGACAGTGAAGAGGACTTCCCTGTGGTGGACCATTGAAATGATGTTTTTGTGGTTGACAGTATGAAGAATGTCCCTTTGGAGGACAGCAGGGAGAACATCCTTGTGGTCTACAGTGGGATGGACATCTGTGTTGTGGACAGTAGAAAGAATATTCCTGTGGTACTCAGTTGTGAATACATCCCTATTATGCATAAAAGGATGTCTCTGTGGTGCAAAGTGAGGTGGATGTTTCTTTGGTGGACAGTGGGAAAGACTTCCATGAGGTGGACTGTGGGGAGGTCCACTCTGTAGTGAACATTGGGAGGATGTTCCTGTAGTGGACAGTGGAAAGAATGTCTCTGTGGTGCACATTGGTCATGATGTCCCTTTTTTGCACAGGAGGATGTTCCTGTGGTGTACAGTGGGAAGGATATCACTGTGCTAGACATGGGTGAAGAAAACCCTGTGGTGGACAGTGGAGAGGACCTCTCTCTGATGGACAGTGGTTAGGAAATCCCTGTGGTGGAAAGTTGGGTGGACCTCCCTGTGGTCGACAATGTGCAGAACGTCCCTGTAGTGTACAATTGGGAGGACATTCCTGTGCTAAACTGTAGGAATCATGCCCTATTTGTGGACAGTGGAAAGATGTACATGTTGTGGACAAGGAGAGTACATCCCCATTGTGGAAAGTTGGGAGAAACTCCCTGTAGAGGACATGGGTAGGATGCCTCTGTGGTGGACAGTGGGGAGGACATCCCTGTTTAAAATGTGGACGTCATCCTTGTGGTGGACATTGGGGTGGACATCTCTCTGGTGGTCAGTGGGAAGAATGTTCCTGTGGTGGACAAGGGAAAGCACCTCTCTGTTGTGTACAATGAAAAGGATGTCCCACTGGTGGACAGTGGAGAGGATGTACCTGTGGTGGAGAGTTGAAAGGACGTTCTATGGTGGACAATGGGAAGACTGTCCCTGTGGTGCAGAGCAGGGAGAACCTCTCTGTGCTGGACAGTAGGAAGTGTATCCCAGTTGTGGACAGTAAAAGAATGTCCCTTTTGTGCACATTGGGGAAGATGTTCCTCTGGTGAACAGAGGGAATGACAATGCTTTGGTGGACAGTGGGGAGGATGACCCTGTGGTGGACAGGGGTAAGGATGCCCTTGTGGTGGACAGTAGGGAGGACCTCAATTTTGGAGGCAGTGGGAATGATGTCCCTGTGGTGGACAATGCAAAGTATGTCCCTGTGGTGCACAGTGGTGAGGACATCCCTCTTGTGCACAGGAGGATGTCCTTGTGGTGGACAGTGGGGAGGACCACACTCTGGTGGATTGTGGGGTAGGACGTTTTCTGTGGTGGACAGTGGGGAAGATGTCTGTGTTGTGGACAGTGGGAAGGATGTCCCTTTGGTGGACAGTGGGAAGTACATCTCTGTGGTGGACTGTGGGGGAGGAAGTCCTTGGGGTGGACAGTTGGGAGGATGTCCCTGTGGTGGACAGTGGGTAGGACCTTTCTGTTGTGGACAGTGGGATGGAGGTCCTTATGGTGGACAGTGTGGAGTATGTCCCTTTTGTGTACAGTGGGATGGATGTATCTGTAGTGAACAGTTGGGAACATATTTGTGTGGTGGACAGTTAGGAAGACGTCCCTGTGTTAAACAGTGGGAAGGAAGTCCTTTTTGTGTTCAGCGAAAGGATGTCCATGTGGTGGACAGTGGGAAGTAAGTTCTTTTTGTGGACAGCAAAAAGTTGTCCATGTGGTGGACAATGGGAAGTACGTCCCTATTGTAGACAGTGGGGAGGTTCTTACTGTGGTGGAGAGTAAGTAGGATTCCCTGTAGTGGACTGTGGGGAGGACGTGTCTATTTTGGACAACTGAGAGGATATTACGGTGGTAGACAGTGTGAAGGATGTCCCTGTGGTGGACAGCAGGGAGGACCTCCCTTTGGAGGACCGTGGTAAAGATGTCCCTGTGTTAGACAATGATGAAGATGTTTCTGTGGTGTACAGTAGAAAAGACGTCCCTTTTGTGTACAGTGATGAGGACCTCCCTCTGGTGGATATTGGGAAGGATGTCCCTGTGGTGAACAGTGGAAAAATGTATCTGTGGTGGACAGGAGAGGACCTCCTCATGGTAAAATTGGAAAGGATGTCACAGTGGTTGACAGTGGTGAGGAAGTTTATCTGATGCAAAGGAAAACGTCCCTTTGGTGGCCATTGGAAAGTATATCTCTGTAGTGGACAGTAGAGAGAAACACACTGTGGTGGACAGTGGGAAGAACATTTATGTTGTGGACACTGTGAAGGAAGTCCCTGTTGTTGATATTGGCAAGAACGTCCTTGTGGTGAACAGTGGGAAGGATATCCCTCTGGTGGACAGTGGGGAGGACATCCCTGTGGTGGACAGGGGGAAGTACATCCCTGTGGTGGACACTGAAAAGGACTTTTCTGTGTTGGACATTTGGGATGACATCCCTGTGGTGAATAGTGGGAAAGACGTTTATTTGGTGGCTAGTGGGGAGGATGTCCCTGTTGTGGATAGTGCAGAGGGCATCTCTGTGGTGGAGAGTGTTGCTGACATACCTGGTGTGCAAAGGAGGATGTCGCTCTGGTGCAGAGTGGTGAGGATATCCCTGTTGTGCACAGGGAAATGTCCCTGTTGTTCAAAGTGAGTAAGATGTCCCAGTGGTGAACAGTGAAAAAATGTTACTGTGGTGGACAATTTTAAGGATGTCCCTGTGGTGGACAGTGGGAAGGATGCCCCCTTAGTGGACAACAGGATGGACTTCTTTATTGTGGACTGTATGAAGGACATCTTTGTGTTGGTCAGTGGGGAGGATGTCACTGTGGTGGACAGTGGGGAGGATATCTCTTTGGTGGACAGTGGGGAAGATGTCTCTATGGTGGACAGTAGGTAGGATGTCCTTGTGCAGGGCAGTGAGTAGAAAGTCTCTATTGTGGACAGTGGGAAGGACATCTCTGTTGTGGACAGTGGGGAGAATATTTCTGATTTGAACAATAGAAATTACGTCCCTATGGTGGACAGTGAAGAAGACCTACCTGTGGTGGACACTGCGGCAGATATCCCTGTGGTAGACAGTGGGTAGGACCTCCCCAGTGGTGGACAGTAGGTAGTACGTTTCTATGGTGGACACTGGGGAGGACGTCTCTGTGGTGGACAGTGGAAAGAACATCCCTGTTGTGGACAGTGGGGAGGACATTCCTGTGGTGGACAGTGGAAAGGACATCACTTTGATGGACAGTAGAGAGGACCTTCCTGTGCTTGACAGTGGGAAGGAGTTCCCTGTGGTGGACAGTGCGAAGGACATTTATTTTGTGGACTGTGGGAAGAACATCTCTGTTGTGGACATTGGGAAAGACCTCTTTGTGGTGAACTGTGGGAAGAATGTCACTCTTTAGACAGAGGGTAGGACTTCACTTAGGTGGACAGTTCGAAGGACATACCTGTGGTGGAGTGTGCGGAGGACCTTTCTGTGGTGGACAGTGGGAAGGACATCCCTGTTGTGGACGGTGGGAAGGATGACACTGTTTTGGACAGTGTTAAGGACATCCCTGTCGTGGACAGTAGAAGGGGCCTTTCTGTGATGAACAATGGGAAGAAGGTCCATGTGTTGGACAGTGGGGAGGACATTTATGTTGTGGATTGTGGGAAGGATGTCCATATTGTGGACTTTGGGAATGATCTCTGTGTGGTAGACAGTGGGAAGGATGTGGCTCTTGTGGACATTGGCGAGGAACTCCCTGTGCTGGACAGTGGGAAGGATGTCCCTGTGGTGGAGAGAGAGGAGGTCGTCACTTAGGTGGACAGTGGTAAGGACATTCCTGTTGTGGATAGTAGAGAGGACCTCTCTGTGGTGAACAGTGGGAAGAAAGTTCCTGTGGTAGAAAGTGGGAAGGACATTTATGTTGTGGATTTTGGGAAGGATGTACGTGTTGTGGACATTGGGAAGGACCTCCAAGTGTTCTAGCATGTCCCTCTGGTAAACACTGGGGAGGACCACCATATGGGGAACAGTGGGAAGGACATCCCTGTGGTGGACAGAGGAAAGGACATCATTGAGGTGGACATTAGGAAGTACGTTGTGGACAGAAGAGTGTATTTTTCTATGGTGGACAGTGGTAAGGTCATGCCTGTTGTGGACAGTGTGGTGGATATCCATGTGGTGGACAGTGGGAAGAACATTCCTGTGGTGGACAGTAGAGATAAATTCTCTGTTGTGGACTGTGGGAAGGAGGTCCCTGTGATCGAAGGTGAAAAGGACATGCCTGTTGTAGATAGTGAGGAGGACATACCTGTGGTGCACAGTGGAAAGGACATTCCTGTGGTGGACATTAGAGAGGACTTCCCTGTGGTGGACAATGGGAAGAAGGTCCCTGTTTTGGACATTGGAAGGACATATATGTTGTGGACTGTGGGAAGGACATCCCTGTTGTGGACATTGGGAAAGACCTTCTTGTTGTGGACAGTGGGAATGATGACACTCTTCTAGGCAGTGGGGAGGACTTCCCTGTGGTGGACAGTGAGAAGGACATCCCTCTCATCGTCTGAGGGGAGAATATCACTGAGGAGGACAGAGGGAAGGACTTCACTGTGGTGTACAGCAGGGAGGACCTTTCTGTTTTGAATTGTGGGAAGGACATCCCTGTTGTAGACAGTGGGGAGGATATTTCTGTTGTGGACAGTGGGGAGGATTTCACTGTGATGGACAGTGGGGAGGATGTTACTGTGGTGCACTGGAGAATGTCCCTGTGGTGCATAGTCGGAAGGATGTCCATATTGTGGAGAGTGTGGAGGATAGCTCTGTGGTGGACAGTGGTAAGGAATCCCTGTTGTGCTCAGGAGGATGTCCCTGTGGTGCATATTGGGGAAGATGTCCCTGTTGTTTATAGTGGGAAGGACTTCGCTGTGTTTGATAGTTGGGAGGACATCTGTGTTGTGGACAGTTGGGAGGATGTCCCTGTATTGGCGAGTTGAGAGGATTTCACTGTGGTGGACAGTGTGGATGACGTCCTTGTGGACAGTAAGGACAACACTCCTGTGGTGCACAAGAGAATGTCTGTTTGGTGGACAGTGAGAAGCATGTCCTTTTAGTGGGGAGTGCAGAAGATATCTCTGGGGTTGACAGTGGTAAGAACACCCCTGTTGTGCACAGGAGGATGTCCCTGTGGTGTACAGTGGAAAGGACATCCCTGTGGTGGACAGTGAAGAGGACTTCCCTGTGGTGGATGGTTGAAATGACTTCCTTGTGGTCAACAGAGGGAAGGACATCCCTTTGGAGGACAGTGGGGAGAACATCACTGTGGTGGACAGGCAGAAGGATGTCCCTGTGGTGGACAGAGGGGAGGACATCCCTGTAATGGACAGTGGGTAGGACGTACCTCTGGTTTACAATGCGGAGGATATTCGTGTGGTGGATGGCAGTGAGGACTTCTCTTTAGTGCATATTGTTGAGGACAACCATGTTGTGGACAGTGGTAATGATTTCTTTGTAGTACACAGGGGATGTCCCTGTGGTGGTCTGTGGGAAGGACATCTGTTTGGTGGACCGTGCAAAGAACATCCCTGTGATGGACAGTTTGGAGAACCTGTGGTAGACAGTGGGGAGGACATTTCTGTTGTGGACAGTGGGATGGACATCTCTATGGCAGAATGGGGGGAGAACACCCCTTTGGTGAAAAGTGGGGAGGACGTTTCTTTGGTGGAAAGTGGAAGAATATCTCTGTGGTGGACAGCACGGAGGACATCTCTGTGGTCTACAGTGGGAAGAAAATCTCTGTTGTGGCCAGTGGAAAGAATATTCCTGTGGTGCACAGTTGTGAGGATGTCCCGGTTGTGCATAGGAGGATGTCCCTGTAGTACAAAGTGAGGAGCATGTTTCTTTGGTGGACAGTGGGAAAGACGTCCATGTGGTGGACTGTGGGATGGTCCACTCTGTAGTGAACATTGGGGAGGATGTCCCTGTGGTGAACAGTGGGAAGGATGACACTGTGCTGGACTTTGGTGAATATGCCCCTGTTGTGGACATTTTTATGGATGTCCTTGTGGTACACATGAGGACGTCCCTGATGTGGACAGTGGGGAGGACCATTCTGAGGGACAGTTGAGAGGAAATCCCTGGGGTGGACAGTTGGGTGCACCTCCCTTTGGGAAAAGTGTGTAGAACATCCCTGTAGTGGACAGTGGTGAGGACATCCCAGGGGTAAACTGTGGGAATAATGTCCTTTATGTGGATATTATAAGGATGTCCATGTTGTATACAAGGGGAGTATGTCCCTATGGTGGACAGTGGCAAGGACCACCCTGTGCTGGACATGGGTAGGATGTCTCTGTGCTGGACAGTGGGAAGGACATCCCTGTTTGGTAAGTGAGGAGGACATCCTTGTGGTGGACAGTGGGGAGGACATCACTGTGGTGGACATTGGGAAGAATGTTCTTGTTGTGGACAGCAAAAAGGACCTCTCTGTGATGTACAATGGGAAAGACATCCCTCTGGTGGACAGTGGAGAAAATGTACCTGTAGTAGACAGTGGAAAGGACGTTCTATGGTGGATAGTGAGAACACTGTCCCTGTATTGGAAAGCAGGGATTACCTCTCTCTGGTGGATAGTGGGAATGACATCCCTGTTGTGGACAGTAAAAAGATGTCCCTTTTGTGCACATTGGGGTTGATGTCCCTCTGGTGAACAGTGGGAAGGACATCCTTGTGGTGAACATTGGTGAGGATGCCCCTGTAGTGGACATCAGGGAGGGCCTCACGTTTGTGGACAGTGGAAAGGATGTCCCTGTGGTGGAAAATGCAAAGTATGTTTCTGTGGTGCACAGAGGTGAGGACATCCCTCTTGTGCACAGGAGGTTGTCCTTGTAGTGGAGAGTGTGCAGGACCACACTCTGGTAGACTGTGGGTTATGATATCCCTGTGGTGGACAGTGGGAAGGACATCCATGTGGAGGACTTTGGGGAAGATGTCTGTGTTGTGGACAGTGGAAAGGATGTCCCTTTGGTGGACAGTGGAAGGAGGTCCCTGTGGTGGACTGTGGGGAGGAACTCCTTGGGGTGGACTGTTGGGAGGATGTCCCTGTGGTGGACAGTGGGTAGGACCTTTCTGTTGTGGACAGTTGGATGGATATCCTTGTGGAGGACAGTTGGGAGTATGTCCCTGTTGTGTACAGTGGGATGAATGTTTCTGTAGTGGACAGTTGGGAACATATTAGTGTGGTAAACATTGGGAAGGATGTCCTTTTTGTGAACATGGAAAGCATGTCCGTGTGGTGGACAATGGGAAGGACGTCCCAGTTGTAGACAGTGTGGAGGTTCTCCCTGTACTGGACAGTAAGTAGGAAGTCCCTGTGGTGGACTGTGGGGAGGATGTTTCTGTTTTGGAAAACTGAGAGGACATTACTGTGGTGGACAGTGTGAAGGACGTCACTGTGGTGGACAGCAGGTAGTACCTCTTTGTGGTGGACAGTGGTAAAGATGTCCCTGTGATAGACAGTAATGAGGATGTTTTGTTGGGAGCCGACTTTAGTAGAAAGTGGCTAGATCAACTTTGCAGCCATCTGGAACCATATACCCTGACAAAAGATTTGGTTTTCAATAGCCTACAACAGCTGAAACACACTCTGATATCCCACATATTTTGTGTTGCTGTTTACTGCCCCCAGCTACAAGGTGCACGTGGTGGCCACGCCTGCAAGGCATGCAGTTCATGTGCTGTCCACGTGCTATCTATGCCATACATGCTTATAAGGCGCATGTGCTATCCACGCCTGCAAGGCATTGCGGTGCACGTGCTGTCCACACTATAGATGCCTGTAAGGCTTACATCATATCAACACCTGCAAGGCACGTGGTATCCACGCGCCTACAAGGCACGTGGCAAAAGCCTATAAATAGCTCAGAATTCCCTTCAATAAACGAGACTTGATCAGAATCTCTGTCTTGTCTCCATTCTTCACATCTCTTCCCCTTTATCCCCTCTCTCTCTCTCTCGCTAGACCCTGACCCTCGGACCGGAACGGCAGCTTGGGCCAAGACACAGTGGCCGCCAAGTGTGGAGCGGAGCAGGCAGAAACATTTTGGCCCACAAAGCCGGGCAGTACGGGCCGGGACAGTTTGGCACCTGAACGTGGGACTAGTGCGGACCTTACAGTTTGGCGTCCAACATCGGGCTCCAGTAAGTGCGACAGTTTGGCACTCAACGAGAGGCAGCGGGAACGAGAGACCCAGTGAGGGATGTTACTGGAAGAAGGTGATCACGAATCTGCCGCGTTGAGAAAGGTAAGGAAAATGGGACAAGAAATTAGTCAACCTGAATCCAAAATTAGTCAGCTTGAATTCAACTCTCTATTTCGGTTTTGTTTGCTGCTCACATGTGTTAATTTTCTGCTTTTGTTCTTAAATGCTGTCTTTTTTGTTCAAAATCAAAAGAAGCATAAGTTAGAATCCAAAATACAGCCAAAGGTTGATGACAATTTGTCAGAGCCAGATTGTGCTGACCGAGAGGAAGAGAAAGTCAAATTTTATGACCCTGAAATGCCCTTTCCCTATGTGCCTCTACCTCCAAGTCCTCCCCTAATGGAGACAATGGTTGTAGATCCTAAAAAGGAGTTACAGGACAAAATTACTACCCTTAAACAACTGATAGAGTTAGAAAAAGAGTATCAGGGCTTAAGTAACCAGTTACAGAAATTAAGGACAGGGAAGAGGTCTCAAGAGACTAACTGCGAAAATCCCCCGGATTTTCACGTTCCTCAACCTGGTGTCCAAAGGCAGTCCCTATCCTCAAGCTTTAGTTCAGCTACAGATCAGCCAGAGGAGGGAGACACTAAGGCTTTCCCTGTATCAGAGACCAGAGATGCTCAAGGGGTTGCTTGGAGACATCACACAGGGTTTAATTTTCAAATTATTAAAGAATTAAAAAATGCAGTATCTCAATATGGTGCCACTGCTCCCTTTACTCTTGCGATTTTAGAATCAGCTACAGAGGAGTGGCTGACTCCTAGTGATTGGAATACATTAGTGAGAGCAGTTCTTAGTGGTGGTGACTATCTTATTTGGAAATCAGAGTATCATGAGAATTGTAAAGAGACAGCTAGGAGAAACATTCAGGCAGGCAATGGTTGGTCCTTTGATGCTTTAGTAGGAGAAGGGCAATTTGCTTCTAGTGATAACCAGATACAATATGACCCAGGTTTATATGCTCAAATTCAAAATGCAGCCATGAAGGCTTGGCGTAAACTCCCGGTAAAGGGAGACCCTGGTACATCTTTAACAGCAGTCAGGCAAGGGCCTGATGAACGATTTTCTGACTTTGTTCATCAATTAATGACAACAGCAGGGAAGATTTTTGGTAATGCAGAGGCAGGTGTAGACTATCTGAAACAACTTGCATATGAAAATGCCAATTCTGCCTGCCAAGCGGCCATTAGACCCTACAGGAAAAAGACAGATCTTACAGGGTATATCAGACTCTGTTCTGACATAGGTCCCTCTTACCAACAGGGCTTAGCTATGGCAGCTGCTATGCAAGGACAATCTGTAAGAGATTTTTTGGCAAATAAAGACAGAAAGGCATGTTTTAAATATGGTAAGCCTGGACACTTTGCAAGAGATTGCAAAGTAGAAAATGAGTTAAGCCAGAAACAGCCCAGAAAACAGCCTGGGCTCTGCCCACGTTGCAAACATGGAAGGCATTGGGCTAGTCATTGTATGTCTAAAAGAGACGCACAAGGTAACACCCTTTCCTATGATCAGGGAAACGGGAACAGGGGCCAGCTCCAGGCCCCGAACCGACACAAGCCAAAACAGGCTTATGGAGCAGTCAGTGTCCTACCAGCAAATACCATTCCCTTTCTGAACTTAGTCGAGCAACACCAGGAAGCGCAGGACTGGACCTCAGTTCTGCCACCCACACAGTATTAACCCCAAAATGGGACCTCAGGCTTTACCCACTGGAGTGTTTGGACCGCTCTATCCAAATGTGTTTGGCCTGATAGTGGGAAGAAGCAGTACTACTATGCAGGGATTACAAATTTCTCCTGGAGTTATAGATAATGATTATCAGGGTGAGATTAAGGTAATGGCACAGGCAATTCAGAACATAGTCACCATTCCTACAGGAAAGAGGATAGCTCAACTATTGTTACTTCCATTGTACTCTACTAATCACAAATATAAAAATCCTAAAAGAGGGGATCAAGGTTTTGGTTCCTCTGATGCATACTGGGTACAGCCTATAGTTAAACAAAAATCTATGATGGCAATCTGGCTAGATGGAAAGGCATTCCAAGGCTTGGTTGACACAGGAGCTGATGTGACTATCCTAAAACAAAGTGATTGGCCTGCTACCTGGCCTCTTACCCCAACCTTAACCAATTTAAGGGGTATTGGCCAAAGTCAAAACCCACTACAAAGCTCTAAGGTGCTGACGTGGAAAGATAAAGAAGGAAATACAGGAAATATACAACCCTATGTCATCTCAGGCCTTCCCATTAATCTCTGGGGCAGAGATCTGTTATCCCAGTTGGGATTGATTATGTGCAGCCCTAATGAAGTAATCACAGCTCAAATGATAAACTCTGGATTTTCCCCAGGGAAAGGATTAGGAAAAAGTGAAGATGGGATCACTCATCCTACTGAGGTTTATGGTAACACTAGAAGAAAAGGCTTGGGGTATTTTTGATGGGGGCTACTGATTCAGCTGCACCCCTAGGACATTGTGCAGATCCCATCACCTGGAAAGGGGACTCGCCCATCTGGGTGGATCAGTGGTCCCTAACCACCGAAAAATTACAAGCTGCCCAATTGCTAGTGCAGGAGCAATTACAGGCAGGGCATTTAGAAGAGAGTAACTCTCCCTGGAACACCCCAATATTTGTCATTAGGAAAAAGTCAGGAAAGTGGAGATTGTTGCAAGACTTGAGGGCTGTTAACACAACCATGATTAAAATGGGAGCCTTACAACCTGGGCTGCCCACACTAGTGGCCATACCTTTAGGTTATTATAAAATGGTTATAGATTTAAAAGACTGGTTTTTTTACTATTCCCTTGCATCCTAATGATAGAAAATGTTTTGCTTTCAGTATTCCCTCTATAAACTTTAGAGAACCTATGAAAAGATATCAATGGAAGGTATTGACTCAGGGTATGGCTAATAGTCCTACCTTGTGCCAAAAGTTTGTGGCTTTTGCCATAGAGGGTGTTAGAACTCTGTGGAAGCAAATTTACATGATTCATTTCATGGATGATATTTTGATAGCTGGAAAAGATGGAAAACAGGTACTCCAGTGCTTTGATGATCTTAGAACAGCTTTACAGACTGCAGGGTTACAAATAGCACCAGAAAAGGTGCAATTACAAGATCCATATACTTATTTAGGATTTCAGATTACTGGTCCAAGTATTATTAATAGTAAAGCCACACTGAAGACTGATTCCCTTAAGACACTTAATGATTTTCAAAAACTACTGGGAGACATTAATTGGCTAAGACCATATTTGAAACTTACAACAGGAGAATTGAAGCCTCTGTTTGATATTCTCAAGGGAGATCCTGACCCTAAATCTGGCAGGGCTCTAACAGAGGAGGGTAGAAAAGCCTTACAGAAGGTAGAGAATGCTATTTCATCCCAATTTGTAACTCATATTAATTATTCTAAGCCTTTATATTTTCTTATTTTTAACACTAAACTGACTCCTACTACAGTTTTTTGGCAAACTGCACCCATATTATGGGTTCATCTTCCCTCATCCCCCAAGAAGGTTCTTAATCCATACTATGCAGCTGTAGCAGATATGATTATGTTAGGCAGAGATAACAGTCAAAAATATTTTGGAAAATATCCTGATGTCATAGTACAACCTTATACAAGGCATCAGGTTGATTGGCTTATGCAGAATTCTGAAGTCTGGCCTATTGCATGTGCCTCATTTGTTGGTCAGATAGATAATCTTTATCCACCAGATAAATTGGTTCAGTTTTGTAATCATCATGAATTTGTTTTTCCATCTCGTACTACACATGAACCTATCAAGGAAACATTGCTAGTTTCCACTGATGGTTCCTCATCAAGAACAGCTGCTTATGCCTTTAAGGATCAAGTAATCTCTTTTGCTACATCATCTGTGTCAGTTCAATTGGTTGAATTACATGCTGTTATTGCGGTGTTTCAAGCATTTCCAAATCAAACTATTAATATTTATACAGATAGCTCATATATAACTCAGTCTATCCCTCTGCTAGAAACTGCTGCACAAATAAAGCATTCCTCGGAAGCAGCTGATTTGTTTTTACAGTGCCAACAATTAATTTTGAGGAGAAAGTATAAATTCTTTATAGGACACCTGAGAGCCCACACTGGGCTACCAGGTCCTCTCTCTGAAGGAAATACCAAGGCAGACCTAGCTACTCAGATAGCTACAATGACTTTATCAGATCAAAAATCTAATTTGGATCAGGCCATAAAGGCTCATGAGTTACATCACCTTAATTCTAAAATCTTAAGAGTTATGTTTAAAATTACCAGAGAACAAACTAGACAAATTGTCAAACAATGTCAATCATGTGTTAAACTTTTACCAGTTCCTCATTTGGGTGTAAATCCAAAGGGACTGATACCAAACAGTATCTGACAAATAGATGTTACTCATTATACTGAATTTGGAAAACAGAAATATATACATGTATGTGTAGACACATACAGTGGTATCATTTATGCAACATTACAAACTGGAGAAGCAAGCAAGCATGTGATCGCTCATATGCTTGCTACAATCGCTATATTGGGTGTGCCTAAACAGATAAAAACTGACAATGGCCCAGGGTATACAAGCTCCAGTTTCCACCAATTTTGTGAGAAATTGGGAATACTACATAAAACGGGTATTCCATATAATCCACAGGGCCAAGGTATTGTAGAAAGGGCACATCAAACCATTAAATGTCAATTTGAAAAAATTAAAAAAGGGAAATGGTATCCTACCAAGGGATCCCCCAGAAATATCCTTCATCATGCACTTTTTATTTTAATTTTTTTTAACTTTGGATTCTGAAGGATAATCTGCTACAGATAGATTCTGGCATCCTGATGCCAAAAAGAATTTTGCAACAGTCCTCTGGAAAGACCCATTAACTGGAACCTGGAATGGGCCAGATCCAGTGCTTATCTGGGGAAGAGGTTCTGTTTGCATATATTCCCAAACTGCAGATGCTGCACGTTGGCTGCCAGAGAGACTGATTAAACAAATAGACAACAATAACAAATCCAGGGAGGAGAAACCCCCTGAGAAGCGCATTTTTTCTTTGCAGGAAATATGAAGGAAACATGAAGATGCTTCACAATTGCCTTCAAACTAGAACAGATCAACGAGTAAACCTGACTTGGGAAGTTCTCAGTGCTGAAGGAGACATCACCACCAGCATCTTCAGGGTGGCTCTATTGGACTCTTGATTCCCTGACTTATGATTTAGTGGGGTATATTGTTTAAACCCACTACCACAGTTATTATAGTTGTTTGGGGGTTTGAGATTGATTGAGCAGGGACAGGGATTTCCTTACTTGTTTTGTTAAGATCAAAGCTATGATCAATTCTGTATTTTTGTGAGATACCCTTAAAAAGAGTGTTGGTTTTATACTGACTGTTCAGGCATTGCTAAGTCTAAGTGTCTTGTCTCTTGGGTTGATACGGTTCAACAAACTGATGGCTTTTGTACGGCAACAGATAGATGCTATTCAAATGAAACCCATACAGGTCCAATATTACAGGCTGGAAGTAGGGGACTCTGAAACCTCTGTCATCAAGACAGATGAGGATTAATCCCTAACTTAAGCGCTAAGCCGGATAGTCAGTGACGGGTAAGAGAGCATACTGAGACCCTTGCCCCTAAAAGAAGGGAGGCCTCACCATCCTAAGACAGGAGCTCAACCAATGGCTGTTGAGTATCCAAGGACGGGAAAGGGAGGCTGGGGTCCTTTGTTCCAACCTAGGACAGGCACGGTTTCCGTAAGTTTTCCCAGCCTTCCCTTTAAAAAAAAAAAATTTAAAAAGGGGGACCTGTTGGGAGCTGACTTTAGTAGAAAGCGGCTAGATCAACTTTGCAGCCATCTGGAACCATATACCCTGACAAAAGATTTGGTTTTCAATGGCCTACAACAGCTGAAACACACTCTGATATCCCACATATTTTGTGTTGCTGTTTACTGCCCCCAGCTACAAGGTGCACGTGGTGGCCACACCTGCAAGGCATGCAGTTCATGTGCTGTCCACGTGCTATCTACGCCATACATGCTTATAAGGAGCATGTGCTATCCACGCCTGCAAGGCATTGCGGTGCACGTGCTGTCCACACTATAGACACCTGTAAGGCTTATGTCATATCAACACCTGCAAGGCACGTGGTATCCACGCGCCTACAAGGCACGTGGCAAAAGCCTATAAATAGCTCAGAATTTCCTTTAATAAATGAGACTTGATCAGAATCTCTGTCTTGTCTCCATTCTTCGCGTCTCTTACCCTTTATCCTCTCTCTCTCTCTCTCTCTCTCTCTCTCTCTCTCTCTCTCTCTCTCTAGACCCTGACCCTCTGACCAGAACGGCAGCTTGGGCCAAGACACAGTGGCCGCCAAGTGTGGAGCGGAGCAGGCTGAAACATTTTGGCCCACAAAGCTGGGCAGTACGGGCCGGGACAGTTTGGCACCTGAACGTGGGACTAGTGCGGACCCGACAATGTTTCTGTGGTGGACAGTAGAAAGGATGTTTTTTTTTTTTGGACAGTGGTGAGGACCTCCCTGTCATGGATATTGGGAAGGACATCACCCTGGTGAACAGTGGAAAGGATGTTTCTGTGCTGGACAGTGGAGAGGACCTCCTCATTGTAGAAAGTGGAAATGACATCACAGTGGTCGACAGTGGTAAGGATGTTTCTGTGGTGGACAGTGGTGAGAAAGTTTCTCTGTTTCAAGAAAAAATGTCTTTTTGTAGGACAGTGGAAATTAATTCTCTGTGGAGGACAGTAGAGAGAAACACACTCTGGTGGACAGTGGGAAGAACATTTATGTTGTGAACAGTGGGAAGGAAGTCCCTGTTGTCGATATTGGGAAGGACTACCTTGTGGTGAACAGTGGGAAGTCTTTGGTGTATAGTGAGGGGCACATCCCTGTGGTGGACTTGGGGAAGGACATACTTGTGGATAGTGAAGAGAACTTTTCTGTGTTGGATATTTGGGATGACATCCCTGTGGTGAATAGTGGGAAAGAAGTTTTTTGGTGGATAGTGGGAAGGATGTCCGTGTCATCGAGAGTGCAGAGGACATCTCTGGGGTGGAGAGTTTTGCTAACATCCCAGGTGTGCAAAGGAGGATGTCCCTGTGGTGCACAGTGGTGAGGCTATCCCTGTTGTGCACAGGAAAATGTCCCTGTTGTGCAAAGTGGGTAAGATGTCCCAGTGGTGAACAGTGAAATGGATGTTGCTCTGGTGGACTATTTGGAGGATTTCCCTGTGGTTGGACAGTGGTAAGGACATCCCTTTGGTGGACAACAGGGAGGACTTCACTATGGTAGACTGTATGAAGGACGTCCTTGTCATGATCATTTGAGAAGATGTCCCTGTTGTGGACAGTGGGAAGGAGGTCTCTGTTGTGGACAGTTGAAATATCTACATTTGGTGGACAGTGGAAAGAACGTCCCTTTGGTGGACAACAGGGAGGACTTCTCTACAGTGGACTCTATTAAGGACGTCCTTGTCGTGGTCACTGGGGAGGATTTTCATGTGGTAGACATTGGGTATGATGTCCCTTTGGAGGGCAATGGGTAGAACTTCTTCGTGGTGGGCAGTGGGAAGGACATCCCTGTTGTGGACAGTGGAGATGATATTTCTGTGGTGGACAGTGGGAAGAATGTCCTTGTTGTGGACAGTGGGGAGGATGTCTCTGTGGTGGCTAGTGGGGTGGACATCCCTGTGGCGAACAGTGGTGAGAACGTTTCTGTGGTGCACAGGAGAAAGTCTCTTGGTGGACTATAGGAAGGATTTCCCTGGTTAGGAGTGTGCAGAGGACATCTCTTGGGTGGACAGTATTGAGGACATCCCTGGTGTGCACAAGAAGATGTCCCTGTGGTGCACAGTCGTGAGGACATCCCTGTTGTGAACAGCAGATTGTTACCTGTGGTGCACAGTAGGGAGGATGTCCCTGTCTTGAACAGTAAAAAGAACACCCCAGTGGTGGACATTGATGAGGACAACCCTGTGGTGGAGAGTGGGGAAACATCCCTGTGATGGACAGTGGGTTTACGTCTCTGTGGTAGACGAGGGAAGGATGTCACTTTGGTGGACAATTTGGAGGATATCATTGTGAAAGACAGTGGGAAGGACGTCACTATGGTAGACAGCTGTGAGGATGTCCATGTGATGGACAGTGGGGAGGATGTCCATGTGGTGAACAGTTGGAAGAACGTCCCTGTGGTGGACTTTGGGAAGGACATCTTTTTGGAGGACAGTGAGAAGGATGTCACTGTGGTGGACAGTAGAAAGGACGTCCCTTTGCTGGACAGTGGAAAAGATGTCCCTGTGGTGAACAGTGGAAAAGACGTCCCTGTTGTGGAAAGTGGGAAGGATAACACTTTTGTGGACAGAGGGGAGGATATATCTGTGCTGGACAGTGGGAAGGTCATCCCTGTAGTATACAGTGGTGAGAAAGTTTCTGTGGTGCACTGGAGAACCTCATTTTGGTGGACTGTGGGAAGAATGTTCCTGTTTTGGAGAGTGCAGAGGACAACTCTGGGGTGGACAGTGCTGAAGACGTCCCTGATGCGTACTGGAAGATGTCCCTTTGGTGCACAGTCATGAGGAAGACCCTGTTGTGCACACGAGGATGTTCCTGTGGTTCACAGTGAGGAGGATTCTCCTGATTTGAACAATGGGAAAGAACACCCCTGTGGTGGACATTGGGGAGGACGCCCTTGTTGTGGACATGGGGAAACATCTCTGTGGTGCACAGTGGGGTGGACATCTCTGTCTTTGACAGTGGTAATGACATCTCAGTGCTGGACAGTGAAGAGGACGTTCCTGTGGTGCACAAGAAAACATCTTTTTGATGGACAGTAAGATGGATTTTTCTGGAGTGGAGAGTTCAGAGGACATCCCTGCAATGGACACTGGTAAGAACATTTCTGTTATGCACAGAAGAGTGTCCCTGTGGTGCATAGTGGAAAGGATGTTCCTGTGGTGAACAGTGGGAAGGATTTCCCTGTGGTGGACATTGGTGAGGATGACCCTGTGGTAAATAGTGGTAAGGATGTCCCTGTGGTGGACAGCAGGGAGAACCTTTCTGTGGTGGACAGTGGGTAGAATGTCCCTGTGATGGAAAGAGGGGAGGTAGTCACTGAGGTGGTCAGAGGGAAGGACATCCCTGTGGTATAGTGTGGTGAGTACTTCACTGTAGTGCACACTGAGGAGGACATCAC
The DNA here is from genome assembly GCF_011762505.2 of Arvicanthis niloticus. Classification (NCBI taxonomy): domain Eukaryota; kingdom Metazoa; phylum Chordata; class Mammalia; order Rodentia; family Muridae; genus Arvicanthis; species Arvicanthis niloticus. Next base: position 1,490,333 of record NC_047664.1, read on the forward strand.
TGTGGATTACACTGTGGACAACATCTGTGTAGTGGACTATGGGGAGGACCTCCCTGTGGTGGACAGTGGGGAGGACTTCTCTGTGGTGAACAGTGGGGTGGATGTCCATGTAGTCGACAGTTGGAAGGATGTCCTTGTGGTGGACTGTTGGAAGGACATTTCTTTGGATTACAGTGGGAAGGACATCCAAGTTGTGGACAGTGGGGAGGACCTCTCTGTGGTGGACAGTAGGAAGGATGTCCCTGTGGTGGATATTGGTGAGGACGCCCCTGTGTTGGACCGTGTGGAAAACATCCCTGTGGTGGACAGTGGGGTGGACGTCACTTTGGTTGACACTGGGGAGGTTGTCCCTGTGTTAGACAGTTGGAAGGACGTCTTTCTGGTGGACAGTGGGAAGGACATCTCTGTGGTGTATAGTTGGAAATACGTCCCTGTTGTAGACAGTGGAGAGGACTTCTCTTTGGTGGACAGTGGGGAGTATGTCCCTGTGGTGGACAGTGGTGAGGACGTTTCTCTGGTGCAAAGGAGAACATCCCTTTGGTGGACCTTGGGATGATGTCCCTGTTGTGGAGAGTGCAGAGAAAGTCTCTGGGGTATACATTGTTGAGAACATCAATGGTATGCAGAGGAGGATATTCCTGTGTTGCACAAGGGTGAGGACATCCCTGTTGTGCACAGGAGGATGTCCTTGTGATGCACAGTGGGGACAATGTCCTCGTGGTGAACAGTGAGAATGACGTCCCTGTGGTGGATAGCTGGGAGGACCTCTCTGTGGTAGATAGTAGTAGGGACCTCCCTGTGGTGGGCAGTTGGTAGGACGTCTATGTGGTGGACAGTGGGGAGACATCCCTGTTTTGGACTGTGGGGAGGATGTTACTGTTGTGGACAGTGGGAAGGACGTCCCTGTCATGGAAAGCAGGGAGGGCCTCTCTGTGCTTGACAGTGGGAAAGATGTCCCAGTGATGGACAGTGATGCAAATGTTTCTGTGGTGGACAGTGGATTGGATGTTTTTGTGGTGGAGAGTGGAGAGGACCTTCCTGTGGTGAACAGTTTGGTGAACATGCCTGTGGTGGACAGTGGAGAGGACCTCCCTGTGGTGGACAATGTGAAGTACATCCCTGTAGTGGACAGTGGGCAAGATGTTTCTGTGGTGGAGAGTAGGGAGAATTTCTCTCTGATCGACAGTGGTGAGCATTTTTGTCTGGTGGACACTGGGGAGAAAGTTTCTGTGGTGGTAAGTAAAGAGAACATCCATGAGGTGTACAGTAGAGAATACTTCCCTGTTTTATACAGTGAGGAGAACATCCCTGTGGTGGACAGTGGTCAGGACGACCCTGTGCTGGACAGTGGTAAGGATGCCTCTGTGGTAGACAGCAAGGATGACCTCACTTTGGTGGACAGTGGGAAGGACACCCCTGTGGTGGACAATGCAAAGTATGTCCCTGTGGTGCACAGTGGTGAGGACATCCCTGTTGTGCACAGGAGTTTGTCCTTTTGGTGGACAATGGGGAGGACCACACTCTGGTGGACTGTGGGCTAGGATGTCCCTGTGGTGTACACTGGGAAGGGCATCTATGTGGTAGAATTAGGGGAAGATGTCCATGTTGTGGACATTGAGAAGGATGTTCCTTTGGTGGACAGTGGAAAGGACATCCTTCTGGTGGACTCTGGGGAGGAACTTTTTGGGGTGGACAGTTGGGAGGATGTTCATGTGGTGCACAGGGGGTAGGACCTTTCTGTTGTGGACAGTTGGATGGACATCCTTGTGAAAGACAGTGAGGAGTATGTCCCTGTTGTGTACAGTGTGATGGATGTTTCTGTAGTGGACAGTTGGGAACATATTTGTGTGGAGGACAGTTGGGTGACATCCCTGTAGTAAACAGTGGGAAGGAAGTCTTTTTTGTGGAGAGTGAAAGGATGTCCATGTGGTGGACAATGGGAAGAACGTCCCTGTTATAGACAGTGGGGAGGTTCTCCCTGTGAACATCCCTCTTGTGGACAGTGGGGAGGATGTCCCTGTGGTAAAGAGTGGAAAGGACATCCCTTTGGTGGACAGTGGGAAGGATGTCCTTGTGGAGGGCAGTGAGCAGAACGTCCCTGTCATGGACAGTGGGAAGGATGTCCCTTTGTTCAACAACAGGGAGGACAGTGGGTACGATTTCCCTGTGGTGGACAGTAAGTAGGATGTCCCTGTGGTGAACAGTGGGGAGGACGTTTCTGTTTTGGACAACTGAGAGGTCGTTCCTGTGGTGGAGAGTGTGAAGGACATCCCTGTGGTGGACAGCAGAGAAGACCTCTCTATCTTGAATAGTGATAAAGATGGCTATGTGATAAACAGTGATGAGGATGTTTCTATAGTGGAGAGTGGAAAGCACGTCCCTGTTGTGGACAGTGTTGAGGACCTCCCTGTCGTGGATATTAGGAAGGACATCCCTGTGGTGAACAGTGGAAAGTATGTTTCTGTGGTGGACAGTGTATAGGACCTCCTCATGGTGGAAAGTGGAAAGTACGTCACTTATGTGGACACTAGTGAGGACGTTTCAGTGGTGGACAGTGGTGAGGAATTTTCATTGGTGCAAAGGAAAACATCCCTTTGGTGGCCTGTGGAAAGTACATCTCTGTGGTAGACAGTAGAGAGAAGCACACTGTGGTGGACTGTGGGAAGAACATTTATGTTGTGGACAGTGGGAAAGAAGTCCCTGTTGTTGATATTTTAAGGACCTCCTTGTGGTGACCAGTGTGAAGGATATCCCTCTGGTGGACAGTAGGGAGGACATCCCTGTGGTGGACAAAAGAAAATACATCCCTGTAGTGGACAGTGAAGAGGACTTTTCTGAGTTGGACATTTGGGATGATATCCCTGTTATGAATAGTGGGAAAGATGTTTCTTTGGTTGATAGTGGGGAGGATGTCCCTGTCGTGGAGAGTACAGAGAACATCTCTGGGGTGGAGAGTGTTGCTGACATCCCTGGTGTGCATAGGAGGATGTCCCTGTGGTGCACAGTGTTGACGATATCCCTGTTGTGCACAGGAAAATGTTCCTGTTGTGCAAAGTGGGTAGGATGTCCCAGTGGTTTACAGTGAAAAGGATGTCACTGTGGTGGACAATTTGGAGGATGTCCCTGTGGTGGACAGTGGTAAGATTATCCCTGTTGTGCACAGGAAAATGTCCCTGTTTTGCAAAGTGTGTAGGATATCCCAGTGGTGAACAGTGAAAATGATGTCACTGTGGTGGAGAATTTGGAGGATGTCAGTGTGGTGGACAGTGGGAAGGAAGTCACTTTGGTGGACAACAGGGAGGACTTCTTTATGGTGGACTGTATGAAGAACGTCCTTGTGTTGGTCAGTGGGGAGGATGTCCCTGTGGTGGACAGTGGGGAAGATGTCTCTGTGCTGGACAGTTGAAAGATGTACCTTTGGTGAACAGTGGGAAGGATGTCCCTTTGGTGGACAGTGGGAAGGACAACCCTGTGGTAGACAGTGGGTAGGATTTCCTGTGGAGGGCAGTGGGAAGAATGCCTCTGTGGTGGACTGTGGGAATGACATCCCTGTTGTGGACATTGGGGAGAATATTTTTGTGGTGGACAGTTGAAATGACGTCCCTGTGGTGGACAGTGGAAAGGACCTAACTGTGGTGGAGATTGGGGAGAAACTCCCTGTGGTAGAGAGTGGGTAGGACGTCCCTGTAGTGGACAGTGGGTAGTACGTTTCTGTGGTGGACATTGGAGAGGACGTCCCTGTGGTGAACACTGGAAGGAACATCCCTGTTGTGAATAGTGGGGAGGATGTCCCTTTGGTGGACAGTGGAAAGGACATCACTTTGATGGACAGTAGAGAGGACCTCCCTGTGGTGGACAGTGGGAAGGAGGTCCCTATGGTGGACCATGGAAAGGACATGCCTATTTCGGACAGGGTTTAGGACATCCCTGTGGTGGAGAGTGGAAAGGACATACATGTGGTGGACAGTAGAGAGGCCTTCCCTGTGGTGGACATTGGAAGGACATATATGTTGTGGACTGTGGGAAGGATGTCTTTGTTGTGGACATTGGGAAAGACCTCCTAGTGCTGAACAGTGGGAAGGATGCCCCTCTGGTGGACATTGGGGAAGAACTCCATGTGGTGGACAGTGGGAAGGATGTCACTGTGGTGGAGATAGGGGAGGTCGTCACTTAGATGGACAGTGTTAAGGACATCCCTGTGGTGGATAGTAGAGAGGACCTCTATCTGGTGAACAGTGGGAAGAAGGTCCCTGTGGTGGAGAGTGGGAAGAACATTTATGTTGTGGATTGTGGGAAGTACGTACATGTTCTGGACATTGGGAAGGACCTCTGTGTGTTCTACAGTGGCAAGCATGTCCCTCTGGTGGACAGTGAGGAGGACCACCATGTGGTGGACAGTGGGAAAGGCATCCCTGTGGTGGACAAAGGAAAGGACATCATTGAGGTGGACATTAGGAAGTCTGTTCCTGTTGTGGACAGCAGGGTGTACCTCTCTGTGGTGGACAGTGGGAAGGACATGCCTGTTGTGGACAGTGCAGTGGACATTCCTGTAATAGACAGTGGAAAAATAGCCCTGTGGTGGACAGTGGGAAGTAGGTCCCTGTGGTTGAGTGTGAAAAGGATATGCCTGTTGTGGACAGTGCGGAGGACATCACTGTGCTGAACAGTGGAAAGGACATCTCTGTGGTGGACAGTAGAGAGAATTTCCCAGTGATGGACAGTGGGAAGGAGGTCCCTTTGGTGGACATTGGAAGGACATATATGGTTTGTCTGTGGGAAGGACGTTCCTGTTGTGGACATTGGGAAAGTCCTTTTGTTAGACAGTGGGAAGGATGACCCTCTTGGGGACAGTGGGAAGGATGTCGCTGTGGTTGAAAGTGGGAAGGACATCCCTGTTATGGTCTGAAGGGAGGATATAACTTACGTAAACCGAGGGAAGGACGTCCCTGTGGTGGACAGCAGGGAGGACATTTCTGTTTTGAATTGTGAAAAGGACACCCCTGTTGTGGACAATGGGGAGGAGGTCAATGGTTTGAACAGTATTAAGGACATCTCTGTGGTGGACAGTAGAGATGACCTTTTGGTGGTGAACAGTGGGAAGAAGTTCCATGTGTTGGACAGTGGGGAGGACATTTATGTTGTGGATTGTGGAAAGGAAATCCATGTTGTGGACATTGGGAAGGACATCTTGTGGTGGAGAGTGCGAAGCATGTCCCTATCGTGGACAGTGGGGAGAAACACCATATGGTGGACTGTGGGAAGGACGTCTCAGTGGTGGACATAGGAGAGGCATCATTTGTTGGACATTTGGAAGTACATTCCTGTTGTGGACAGCAGGGTGTACCTTTCTGTGGTGGACAGTGGGAAGGATATGACTGTTGTGGACAGTGTGAAGGACGTCCCTTTGGTGGACAGTAGAAAGGACATCCCTGCAGTGGACAATAGAGAGGACTTCCCTTCAGTGGACAGTGGAAAGGAGGTCCCTGTGGTGGACCATGGAAAGAACCTGCCTGTTGTGGACAGGGCAGAGGACATCCCTGTGGTGGACAGTTGTAAGGACATAACTGTGGTGGACAGTAGAGAGGACTTCCCTGTGGCAGACAGTGAGAAGGAGGTCCCTGTGGTGCACATTGTAAGGACATATATGTTGTGGACTCTGGGAAGGACGTCTCTGTTGTGGACATTAGGAAAGACCTCCTTGTGGAGAACAGTGGGAAGGATGTCCCTCTGGTGTGCATTTGGGAGGAACTCCCAGTGGTGGACAGTGGGAAGGATGTCCCTGTGGGGGATAGAGGGGAGGTCGTCACTTAGGTGGATAGTGGTAAGGATATCCCTGTATTGGATAGTAGAGAGGACCTCTCTGTGGTTATATGTGAAGGTCCCTTTGGGGGAGAGTGAGAGGGACATTTATGTTGTGAATTGTGGGAAGGGTGAAACGAGCGCCCCCAAAATCCCTTTTCGCCCGCGAATAAGGATAGGGAGGCGGTAATCGGGTGTACTGCGATGAGGACATTTTATTACTCCACACGATAAAGCGAAAAGACGGAAGAAACCGGAAGAGGCCCGTTTAAATACACCCTAGAGTGACGTATTCACTTCTGAATGGCTGTTCGCTCACCACCCAATATTACGCCTTGGGATAGGCCAGTGACTTGGTGCTCTTTCTGCCTAGCAGCTGCGCAGAATAATTGTTTACTGCTGGGGAAACATGAGACCAGCACCATCTTGGAAAATGCACGTGTGTAGCCACTGAAACAGTGGCTCACTACATCTCTCCCTGTTTAAATTATTAATATAAAACAGCCTTTCGCCCATTAAACGCAGCACCAACTCAGTGAGGGAAAGTAGAGGCCTGATCCCCTGTGCAAAATGAGATATTGTAATGGGTTTAATTCCCATACCCAATCTCGATGCCTTTTGACGGGGAAAGGAAGTCTCTACCCTGGGGCGCCACCAGGGGAGGTTTTTGGCATCAAACATTTGTGCAATCAGGCATACTTTCGGGAAATCTATCCACACTCGTGGAACATTCCCTGTCGAGTACCCACTCGCAAACACCTCTAACTGCTCAGGTACCGGTTATTCAGGCAAGGGCTGACTGGACTTAGACCTCTCATCTGCCCAATGCAATGGGACGAACCCCTGGGGTGCATAGACTGAGGGTCACAGTCATCGGCTACTTTCCAGCCTAGATAGTCAAATTTTAGGGAGGGATGCTTGCTCCAAGGCTGCGAGTGCTTAGGCTTTAAGCTACCTTGTCATGTTTTTGTTGGGCTTTGAGCTTACAAACCAACCATCTATGAATACTAATTCACATCATAGGGCTGTATCAAGCAGGCCTATTCTGGCTCTTTGGAAAGAAAGAAAGAAAGAAAGAAAGAAAGAAAGAAAGAAAGAAAGAAAGAAAGAAAGAAAGAAAGAAAGAAAGAAAGAAAGAAAGAAAGAAAAAAAGAAAAGGCAGAAGAAATTTAAGAAAATCTCCACGGGCAGCAGGTTCCATTCGCTGGAAATCTGGATCTGCAATTGCTGCTGTACCTGGTCCAACTTCCCATTTCACTTTCCTTTTAAATAAGCAGAAAGATTATGGCTTTAAATAAATGTATCATTCACAAATCTCAGAGGTGAAATACCTGGATGTGGGGTCGCTGAGACACAGCTCATTTGAACCACATCCTCGAGCTGTTTTACATGGGCTTGGAGCAAATTAACTTTCTGATTGACCAACACATCCACTTTCTGTGGGAGGGTCAAAGCCTCAGGTTTTTTCTGAAATTTGATTAACAACAGTAGCTGCTGTACCTTGATTAACCATGTCTGAGTCAGCTATCACAGCTGCAATTGTAGGGATGGTAATAGCAGCGATAAGGGCTGCAGTTATATCAAAATCTCCTTTCTTGTCAGGATAAAATCAAGGTCTCAGACGTCTGAGCGGGGATAGGGATCAGAGTGGTAAACTGGCTATTAGGCCTGCTTATAGAAAAGCAGACCAGCACTGGAATATAAAGCGAGTTACATTGGTACAAGTTAGCGGCAGCAACGCCTTTTAAGAAGGCAAGGGCATAGGTTTTTGAGAAGCAGATAGGTTAACCATCTAAATTCACTGTATATACTAGGAACCTGATTTAGGAGAGTCCAAATGGGAGCTGAGAGCGTCTGCAGATGAATCCTTCAGGGGGTCTTTTTCAGGAACCGCGAGTCGCCGCGTCAGTCGCTCTGGCAGCCAAAATGGATTGTCTTCCCCCTGTGGAAACACACAGACCGCTCCCCGGGATCTTATTAAAATAGGATCCGGGCCTTCCATAGACCAGTCAAAACATCTTTCCATTTTACCATTTCTTTTGGCCTAGTTGGTTCCAGGCAATGGAGATCAGCCGCTGTATTGCCCTGACTGTCCAAATTCAGAAAGTTGAGGGTAAAAAGTGCCAGAGAAATAGTAGCTCGTGGCACCGTGGGCAGAGCTTCCTCAACTTCTCCTTTTTGTTTTATCAAATAAGTTTTAAGGGTGCGGTGAGCACGCTCAATGATGCCCTGTCCCTGGGGGTTATAAGGAAGACCCGTCAGGTGTGTCACTTCCATATGGCGACAAAATTGTTGAAATTTTTGAGAAGTGTAGGCTGGCCCATTGTCAGTTTTAAGGATTTTAGGCTTTCCCCAAGAACTCCAAGCTTCGAGGCAATGTTGAATAACATGGGCCGCCTTTTCTCCGGTCAAAGGAGAGGCGAATATAACTCCAGAACAGGTATCAATAGAGACATGCAAATATTGTAATTTACCAAAGGATGGGATGTGGGTAACATCCATTTGCCAGATTTGTAAGGGCCTGATTCCCCGAGGGTTAACTCCTGTATGGGGAACAGGTAGGAATTGACAGCAGTTTTGGCATTGAGTCACAATATCTCTGGCCTCCCTTCTAGAGATGTTAAATCGACATCATAATGTCTCAGCTGTCACATGAAACCTTTTGTGAAAAGCTTTAGCCAAATCTAACTTTGGCGAAAGGGCAATTGCAATTAACCTTGTGGCTCGATCTGCCAGGTCATTACCACGGGACATAGGTCCCGGTAAGCCTGAGTGAGCCCTAATATGAGTTATAAAGACAGGGGATCTATGCTTAGCCAGGGTAAGCTGAATCTTTTGAAAAACTTCTACAAGTCTGCTAGATGTCTTAATTAACCCAGCAACTTCTAATGCTTTTACTGCATTAACCACATAGAAGGAATCTGAAACAATATTTAAGGGACCTGGAAAGATTTCCAGAACCTCTGACACCACTAAGCATTCCACAATTTGAGGTGAGGTTTCATGATATTGTTTGGATGTAACCTTATCATTAACCACATAGGCACCCACTCCTGTTTTTGACCCATCAGTATAAACTACCATTCCATCTGGGAGCGGCTCCTGAGACACAATATGTGGAAATGTGATAGCTTGAGTTAAGGCAAATTGTAAGATGGGATGCTTAGGATAATGATTATCTATTTGACCATTGAAGGAAGTAACCAGCACTGCCCACACATCAGAGGTCACCGTTAATATTTGGACTTGATGGGCAGTATAAGGCACTATCAAAACCTTAGGCTCTCTTCCAAAATGAGTAATGGCCGCTTTTAGCCCATGAAGGGCAAGTTGAGCAACTGCATCTGGATACCTTTCAATGATCTTTGCGGGAGACGCATTAGGATGAACCCATAACAAGGGCCCCTCCCGCCATAATACAGCAGTTGGTAAGTGTCTAGTTTTAAAAACACATAAGTCAAAGGTTTTGGTTTCAGCTATGCGTTTCAACTGGGCGTCTTGCAAAGCGTTTTCTACTACTTGCAGAGCACGGCTCGCAGCTGGTGTTAAGGCCCTCGGTGAGGAAATATGAGCATCCCCTTCTAAAATATCAAATAAAGGTTTCAGCTCGGCCGAGGGAATTTTTAAAAACGGTCTTAACCAATTTATATCGCCTAATAATTTCTGAAAATCATTTAAAGTATGTAAATGGTCTCTACGAATCTCCAATTTCTGAGGAATTATCTTTTCTGGATAGATAACTGTCCCTAAAAAGGAACCAATCTCTGAAAATTGAACTTTCTCAGTAGCAACATGTAGACCCCACTGTTCTAAGGTTTTTAATAATAAGGGGTATGAGGTCTGTAAAGTACCTAAATCCTTATGACACATAGGCAAATCAAAAATTTTTAAACTCTCGGTTGAACTACCAACTGTAGCCAATGGAATATTGGCAGTTTAACTATGTTTTTAAGCCTCTTTTTTAATGTAAAGTATAACCATATTTTTGAAAAACAAAACCAATCTTTAACGATGTAAGCAATCTATTTTTTTTAAATCAACATCAAGTAAATTACCTTTATGCTATAAAGTTTTGCTGCCAGTTCTTATATATAAATGCACGATAGTGCAGCTTTAAATATCTCACCAAAGAGACACTGTTCTTATATCTTATCTTTACACATTTGGTTTTTGAATGACTCCAACCCTGAGTCACCAATCTTAAGCCAGCCTTTTTTACCAAGGTTGTAAACCTTTTTATCATATCCAATAACTTTAGGCCAATAATTTATAAAACCAGTTGGAAACAAAAATGAAATGACAACACATCTTATATATTTAAACCAAACAAAATTTCTCGATTTTTCTAGCTGTAATTTCAAGATAAAAGCACCTTGTCACTTTGATTTTTCTAGGACAAACTCTTAACTTCCTTATTTAATCCAAAAAACATGTTGGTCCCTAGAAAAAGCAGCCTTTCCAGCTGAGCTCAACTCTTCAGCCACTGCTCTGCATATTAAAACTGCCTTTGAAAACCAAGTTAGACTAGACCAAGTGTTGAATCAAGCAATTTTAACGATCTTTTAAACATTAAACATAGAACATGAAACATAAACAACCAATCATTCACACAATGAGACACATGGACAGAAAACACAATGAGACACATGGACATTGGTGCACCAAGGACAAGACAATAAACAAGGAAAGCAGAACTAAGGATTTCTCTTAGTTTCTCTTATACTAAGACGTCTCCTGAATTTTCTCTTGTTCCTCGGAGAGTTTTAAAACCGCCTTTTCACCCCCTTTTTTTTTTAATACCAGCACCGCTACCCTTTGTATAGGCAGCTGCTTTCTGCCCCAGGCTCTCTTCCTCGGAGCTGCCCAGTTCTATGGAGTCAGGCTCCTTAATTGGGTGCCGGGGTTCCCGCTTCTCTTCACCAGCCGGTGAAGATTTTGTAGCTTTAATAGGCCCTGCAGTGGCCTGTATTCCTCCTGAATATTCTTTCCTATAACCAAACTCTCTGGCCAGTCTCTCTCCAGACTTCTTCGTCTGTTTCTCTTTTCCCAACCCTATGGCTGAGCACCTGTTGCCACATCCTGGTTCTGATAGCTTAGAGCAGACCTTTTTTGAAACCTCTCCGCTCGCCCTATTAGCTGTGCCTCGGGCTGGGTCCTCACAACAAAAATAGACTGCCAACGAAAACCACCCGAGCACAAGGCCAGCTGCTGCAGCAGTGGCAGTGAATGAAAATTCGGTCGCAACAAAGGTCTCCACGCCAAGCATACCTTCCAAGATGCACCTCGTGAGTCCCGCAGTTTTTAACCCGTCCCAAAACTTGGGTGGTCTCCCGCAGCGCCTTAAAATCCCGGGTTTCGGCACCAGATGAAACGAGCGCCCTCAAAATCCCTTTTCGTTGGAAAATGCACGTGTGTAGCCACTGAAACAGCGGCTCACTACAGAAGGGCATAATGCTGTGGACATTGGGAAAGACCTCCGTGTGTCCTACAGTGGCAAGCATGTCAATCTGGTGGATGGTGGAGAGGACCACAATGTGTGGGACAGTGAGAAGGATGTCCCTGTGGTGGACAGAGGAAAGGACATCATTGTGGTGGACATTAGGAAATATGTTCCTGTTGTGGCATGCAGGGTGTACCTTTCTGTGGTGGACAGTGGGAAAGACATTCCTGTTGTGGACAGAAGATAGGACTTCCCTGTGGCAGACAGTGTGAAGGAGGTCCCTGTGGTGGAGTGTGAAAAGGGCATGCCTTTTGTGGACAGTGCAGAGGACATCCCTGTGGTGAACAGTAGAAAGGACATCCCTGTGGTGGACAGTAGAGAGAACTTCCCTGTGGTTGACAGTGGGAATGAGGTCCCTGCGGTCTACATTGGAAGGACATATATGGTGTGGATTGTGGGAAGGACGTCCCTGTTGTGGACATTGGGAAAGACCTTTTGGTAGACAGTGGGAAGAATATCCATCTTGTGGAGAGTGGAGAGGACGTCCCTGTGGTGGAAGGTGGGAAGGACATCTCTTTGGTGAACAGTGGAAAGGAAGTCCCTGTGGTGGACAGTTGGGAAGACTTCCCTGTGTTGGACAGTGCAGAGGGCATTTCTGTGGTGAATAGTGGGATGTACATGTTTGTTGTGGACAGTGCGGAATAAGCCAATGTGGTGGACAGTGGAAAGGACATCCCTGTGGTGGACACTGGGAAGGAGGTCCCTCTGGTGGACATTGGGAAGGACATATATCTTGTGGACAGTGGGAAGGACATCCCTGTTGTGAACATTGGGAAAGACTTCTTTGTGGTGGACAGTGGGAAGGGTGTGCCTCTGGTGGACAGTATTGAGGACCTCCTTGTAGTGGACAGTGGGAAGGACATACCTGTTATGATCTGAGGAGAGGATATCACTGAGGTTGACAGTGGGAAGGACGTCCTCTTGGTAGACAGTGGGGAGGACCTTTCTGGTGTGAATAGTGGGAAGGACATCCCTGTTGTAGACAGCGGGGAGGACATCCCGGAGTTGGAGAGTGGGGAGGATTTCACTGTGATGGACAGTGGGGATGATGTTACAGTGGTGCACTGGAGAATGTCCCTGTGGTGCATAGTTGGAAGGATGTCCATATGGTGGAGAGTGCGGAGGACATCTCTTTGGTGGACAGTGGTTCGGACATCCCTGTTGTGCACAGGAGAATGTCCCTGTGGTGCAAAGTGGGGAGGATTTTCCTGTTGTTTTCAGTGGGATGGACTTTGCTGTTTTTGATAGTTGGGAGGACATCCATGATGTGGACAGTTGGGAGGATGTCCCTGTGTTGGAGAGTTGAGAGGATTTAACTGTGGTGGACAATGTGGATGTCAGCCTTGTGGACAGTAAGGACAACGCTCCTGTGGTGCACAAGAGAATGTTTATTTGGTGGACAGTGGTAAGAATGTCCTTGTAGTACACAGCTTGATAGTGGGGAGGATGTCCCTGATTTGGAGAGTGCAGATTACATCTCTGGGGTGGAGAGTGTTGCTGACATCCCTGGTGTGCAAAGAAAGATGGCCCTGTGGTGAACAGTGGTGAGGATATCCCTGTTGTGCAAAGAAAAACGTCCTTCTTGTGCTAAGGAGGATGTCCCTGTGGTGCACAGTGGGGACGATGTCCCTGTTGTTTACAGTGGGAAGGACTTCGCTGTGTTTGATAGTTTGGAGGGCATCCGTGTTGTGGACAGTTGAAAGGTTGTCTCTGTGGTGGTGTTTTGAGAGGATTTCACTGTGGTGGACAGTGTGGATGACGGCCTTGTGGACAGTAAAGACAGCGCTCCTGTGGTGCACAAGAGAATGTCTCTTTGCTGTACAGTGTGAAGGATGTCCTTGTACTGGGGAGTGCAGAAGACATCTCTGGGGTGGACAGTGGTAAGAACATCACTGTTGTGCACAGGAGGATGTCCCTGTGGTGTACAGTGTGGAGGACATCCCTGTGGTGGACAGTGAAGAGGACTTCCCTGTGGTGGACTGTTGAAATGACGTCCTTGTGGTCGACAGTGGGAAGGATATCCCTTTGGAGGACAGTGGGGAGGACATCACTGTGATTGACATGCAGAAGCATGTCCTTGTGCTAGACAGGGGGGAGGACCTCACTGTGGTGGGCAGTAGGTAGGATGTGCCTGTGGTTTACAGTGCGGAGGATATTCATGTGGTGCTTGGTGGTGAGGACTTCTCTGTAGTGCATATTGTTGAGGACAACCACGCTGTGGGCTGTGGACTGTGGTAAGGATGTCCTTGCTGTACACAGGAGAATGACACTGTGGTGGACAGTGGGAAGGACATCTGTTTGGTGGACCGTGGAAAGGAAGTCCCGGTGGTGGACAGTTGTGAGAACCTCCCTTTGGTGGACAGTGGGGAGGACATTTCTGTTGTGGACAATGGGATGGACGTCTCTGTGGCAGAATGTGGGGAGGACATCCCTTTGGTGCACAGTGGGGAGGAAGTTTCTGTGTTGGAAAGTGGGAAGAATGTCCCTGTGGTGGACAGCAGTGCGGACATCTCTATGGTCTACAGTGCGAAGGACATCTCTGCTGTGGACAGTGGAAAGAATATTCCTGTGGTGCACAGTTGTGAGGATGTCCCAGTTGTGCATAGGAGGATGTCCCTTTCCTGCAAAGCGAGGAGGATGTTCCTTTGATGGACAGTTGGAAAGACATCCATGTGTTGGACTGTGAAGAGGTCCAGTCTGTAGTGAACATTTGGGAGGATGTCCCTGTGGTTGACAGTGGAAAGGATGTCCCTGTGGTGCTCATTGGTCATGATGTCTCTGTTGTGCACAGGAGGATGTCCCTGTGGTGAACAGTGGGAAGGACATCACTATGCTGGACATTGGTGAATATGACCTGTGGTGGACAATTTTATGGATGTCCTTGTGGTACACAGGAGGACATCCCTGTGGTGGACAGTGTTGAGGAACTCTCTCTGATGGACAGTGGGGAGGAAATCCTTGTGGTGAATAGTTGGGTGGCTTCCCTGTGGTGGACAGTGTGTAGAATGCCCCTGTATTGGACACTGGGGAGGACATCCCTGTGCTAAACTGTCCTTTTTTTGGACAGTGGAAGGATGTCCATGTTGTGGACAAGGGGAGTATGTCCCTATGTTTGACAGTGGGGAAGACCTCCCTGTGGTGGACATGGGTAGGGTGTCTCTGTGGTGGACAGTGGTGAGGAAGTTTCTCTGGTGCAAAGGAAAATGTTCCTTTGGTGGACAGTAGAAAGTACAACTCTGTGGTGGACAGTAGATAGAAACACACTGTGGTGGACAGTGGGAAGAACATTTATGTTGTGGACAGTGGGAAGGAAGTCCCTGTTGTCGATATTGGGAAGGAACTCCTTGTGGTGAACAGTGGGAAGGATATCCCTCTGGTGGACTGTGGGGAGGATATGCCTCTGGTGGACAGGGGATAGGACATCCCTGTGGTGAACAGTGAAGAGGACTTTTCTGTTTTGGACATTTGGGATGACATCCCTGTGGTGAATAGTGAGAAAGCCATTTCTTTGGTGAACAGTGGGGAGGATGTCCCTGTCATGGAGTGTGCAGAGTACATCTCTGGGGTGGAGTGTGTGGCTGACATCCCTGGTGTGCAAAGAAGGATGTCCCTGTGGTGCACAGTAGTGAGGATATTCCTGTTTTGCACAAGAAAATGTCTCTGTTGTGCAAAGTGTGTAGGATGTCCCAGTGGTGAACAGTGAAAAGGATATCACTGTTGTGGACAATTTGGAGGATGTCTCTGTGGTGGACAGTGGAAAGGATGTCCCTTTGGTGAACAACAGGGAGGACTTCTCTATTGTGGACTGTATGAAGGACATCCTTGTGGTGGTCATTGGGGAGGATGTCCCTGTGGTATACAGTGCGGAAGATGTCTCTGTGATGGACAGTTGACAGATGTATTTTTGGTGGACAGTGGGAAGGACGTCCCTTTGATGGACAGTGGAAAGGACGTCCCTGTGGAGGGAAGTGGGTAGGATGTCCCTGTGGAGGGCAGTGGGTAGAAAGTCTTCATGTTGGACAGTGGGAAGAACATATCTGTTTTGGACAGTGGGGAGGATTTTTCTGTGATGGACAGTGGGAAGCACATCCTTGTTGTGGACATGGGAAGGAGGTCTCTGTGGTGGACAGTGGGAAGGATGTCCCTGTGGTGGACAGTGGGGTGGACATCACTGTGGTGAACAGTGGTGAGAACGTTTCTGTGGTGCACAGGAGAAACTCTCTTTGGTGGACTGTAGGAAGGATTTCCCTGTTGTGGAGAGTGGAGAAGACATCTCTGGAATGGACAGTGGTGAGGACATCCCTGGTGTGCACTGGAAGATGTCCCTGTGGTGCACAGTCGTGAGGATATCCCTGTTGTTTATAGGAGATTTTTCCTGTGGTGCACAGTAGGGAAGATGTCCATGTTTTCAACAGTGGAAAAGAATACCCCAGTGGTGGACATTCATGAGGACAACCCTGTGGTGGAGAGTTGGGAAACATCCCTGTGGTAGACCATGGGTTTTACGTCTCTGTGGAAAATGAAAAAAGGATGTCTCTGTTTTGGACAATTTGGAGGATGTCCCGTTGGTAGACAGTGTGAAGGACGTCCCTTTGATGGACAGTAGGATGGCTGTCCTGTGTTATTGAGTGGTGAGGATTTCCATGTGATGGACAGTGGGAAGATGTCCGTGTGGAGGACAGTTGGAAGAATGTCCGTGTGGTGGTCTGTGGGAAGTACATCCCTTTGATAGACAGTGAGTATGACGTCCCTATGGTGAACAGTGGTGAGGACCTTTCTGTGGTGCACTGCAGAACATCTTTTTGGTGGATCGTGGGAAGGATGTCCCTGTTTTGGCTAGTTCAGAGGACATCTCTGGGGTGAACAGTGGTGAAGATGTCTCTGGTGTGCACTGGAAGATGTCCCTGTGGTGCACAGTCATGAGGATGAGCCTGTTGTACACAGGAGGATGTTACTGTGGTGCACAGTAGGGAGGATGTCCATGTTTTGAACAGTGGGAAAGAACACCCCACTGGTGGACATTGGTGAGGAAAACCCTGTGGTGGAGAGTGGGGAAACATCCCTGTGGTCTACAATGGGGTTTAAGTCTCTGTGGAAAATGGGGGAAGGATGTCACTGTGGTGGACAATTTGGAGGATGTCACTGTAGTGAACAATTGGAAGGATGTCCCTTTGATGGACAGTGGGAAGGACATCACTGTGGTAGACAGTGGAGAGGGCTTCCATGTGATGGACAGTGGTGAGGATGTCCATGTGGTGGACAGTTGGAAGAACGTCCCTGTGGTGGAATAAGGGAAGGACATCCCCATGTTGGACAAAGGAAAGGAAGTTCCTGTGGTGGACAGTTGGAAGGACATCACTGTTGTGGACAGAAGGGAGGATGTCTCTGTGCTGGACAGTGGGGAAGTCATCCCTGTAGTAAACAGTTGAGAATGTTTCTGTGGTGCACTGGAGAACATCATTTTTGTGGACCGTGGGAAGAATGTTTCTGTTTTAAAGAGTGCAGAGGACATCTCTGGGTGGACACAGTGGTGAAGACATCCATGTTGTGCACTGGAAGATGTCCCTGATGTGCACATTCATGAGGACGTTTCTGTTGTGCACAGGAGGATGTCCCTGTGGTGCACAGTGGAGAGGATGTTCCTATTTTGAACAATGTGAAAGAACACCCCTGTGGTGGACATTGCTGAGGACGCCCCTGTTGCGAACAGTCAGGAAACATCTCTGTGGTGGACAGTGGGGTGGACGTCTATGTGGTTGACGGGGAAAAGATGTCCCTGTGGTGAAGAGTGCTGAGGACAACTCTGTGTTGGACATTGGTGAGAACATCCTTGTGGTGGACATTGGGCAGGATGTCCCTGTGTCTGACAGAGTGTAGGACATACCCGTGGTAGACAGTGGGGAGGTGATTTCTGTGGTGGACAGTGGGAAGGATGTCCTTGTGGTGGACAGTGAGGAGGATGTCCCTGTGGTGGAAAGTGGAATGGACATCACTGTGTTGGACAGTAGTTAGGACGTCCCTGTGGTAGACAGTTGGAACGATGTCCCTTTGCTGGAGAGTGAGAAGGATGTTTATGTTGTGGACCATAAAATGGACGTCCCTTTTGTGGACATTGGGAAGCACCTCCTTGTGGTGAACAGTGGGAAAAGTATCACTCTGGTGTATAGTTGGAAGGACATCTCTGGGGAGGACAGTGGGAAGGACATCTCTGTGGTGGACACTGAAAAGGAAATCGCTGTGTTGGACAGTTGGGATGGCATCCCTGTGGTGGACTGTGGGAAGAATGTCTTTTTGTGGAGAGTAGGGAGGACATCCCTGTGGTGGACAGTGGTAATGACATCCCTGTGCTGGACAGTGATGACGATGTCCCTGTGGTGGACAGTGGTGAGGACATTTCGGTGGTACACAGGAAAATGTTATTTTGGTGGACTGTGGGAAAGATGTCCCTGTTTTGGAGAGTGCAGATGACATCTCTGGGGTGGACAGTGGTGAGGATGTCTATGGTGTGCACCGGAAGATGTCCCTGTGGTGCACATTCGTGAATACATCTCTGTTGTGCACAGGAGGATGTCCCTGTGGTGCACAGTGAGGAGGATGTCCCTGTGGTTTACAGTGGGAAGGACGTCCCTGTGTATGACAGTTGGTAGGAAATCCCTGTGGTGGACTGTGGGAAGGACGTCTCTGCAGTGGACGTTGGTGAGAGAATTTCACTGTGGTGGACAGTGGGGATGATGGCCTTGTGGACAGTGGAGAGGAAGTTATTGTGGTGCACAAGAAAACGTCTCTTTGGTGGACAGTGGGAAGGATTTCCCTGGAGTGGAGAGTGCAGAGGACATCTCTGCAATGGACAGTGTTAAGAATATTATTGTTATGCACAGAAGAATGTCCCTCTGATGCACAGTGGAAAGGATGTTCCTGTGGTGAACAATGATGAGGATATTTGTGTGGTTGATGGTGGTGAGGACTTCCCTGTGCTGCATATTGTTGAGGACAACCATGTTGTGGACAGTTGTAAGGATGTCCTTGTAGTACACAGGAGGATGTCCCTGTGGTGGACAGTGGGAAGGATATCTGTTTGGCGGACCGTCAAAGGACGTCCCTGTGTTGGACAGTTGTGAGGACCTCCCTGTGGTGAACAGTGGGGAGGACATTTCTCTTGTGGACAGTGGGCTGGACATGTCTGTGGCAGAATGAGAGGAGGACATTCCTTTGGTGGACAGTCGGGAGGACGTTTCTGTGATGTAAATTGGGAAGAATGTCCCTGTGGTGGATTGCAGGTAGGAAATCTCTGTGGTTGACAGTGGGAAGGACATCACTGTTGTGGACAGTTGGGAGGACGTTTCTGTTGTTGACACTGGGAAGGACATCCGTTTGGTGGACAGCAGGGAGTACCTCTCTGTGATTGACAGTGGGAAAGATGTCCCAGTGATGTACAGTGGTGAGGACATTTTGGTGGTGGACAGTGGATTGGATGTTTATGGGGTGGACACTGGAGAGGACCTTCCTGTGGTGGACAGTGTGGTGGACATGCCTGTGGTGGACAGTGGAGAGGACCTCCCTGTGGTGGACATTGGAAAGGACGTTCCTGTAGTGGACAGTGGCGAAGATGTTTCTGTGGTGGAGCGAGAGGAGGATGTCCCTCTGGTGAACAATTGTGAGAATGTTCCTCTGGTGGACACTGGGGAGAAAGTTTCTGTGGTGGTAAGTAAAGAGGACATCCCTGAGGTGTACAGGGGAGAGTACTTCCCTGTTTTATACAGTGAGGAGGACATTCCTGTGGTGGACAGTGGTGAGGACGACCTTGTGGGGGAAAGTTGTAAGTATGCCCCTGTGGTGGACAGCAGGAAGGACCTAAATTTGGTGGACAGTGGGAAGCTCATCCCCGTGGTAGACAGTGGTAATAGCATCCCGGTTGTGCACAGGAGGCTGTCCTTGTAGTGGACAGTGGGGAGGACCACACTCTGGTGGATTGTGGGGTAGGATGTCCCTGTGGAGGAGAGTGGGAAGGACGTCCATGTGGTGGACAGTGGGGAAGATGTCCATGTTGTGGACAGTGGGAAGGATATCACTTTTATGGACAGTGGGAAGGATGTCCCTGTGGTGGACTGTTGGGAGGAACTTTTTGGGGTGGACAGTTGGGAGGAGAACCCTGTGGTGGACAGTGGGTAAGACCTTTCTGTTGTAGACATTTGGATGGACATCCTTGTGGAGGACACTGGGGAGTATGTCCCTGTTGTGTACAGTGGGATGGATGTTTCTGTAGTGGACATTTGGGAACATATTTGTGTGGTGGACAGTTAGGAAGATGTCCCTGTGGTAAACAGTGGGAATCAAGTCCTTTTTGTGGAAAGTGAAAGGATGTCCATGTGGTGGACAATGGGAAGGATGTCCCTGTTGTAGACAGTGGGGAGGTTCTCCCTGTGGTGGACAGTAAGTAGTACATTTTTGTGGTGGACAGTGTGGAGGACGTTTCTGTTTTGGACAACTGAGAGGACATTACTGTGGTGGACAATGTGAAGGATGTCCCTGTGTTGGACAGCAGGGATGATCTCTCTGTGGTGGACAGTGGTAAAGATGTCCCTGTGATAGATGGTGATGAGGATGTTTCTGTGGTGGACATTGGAAAGGATGTCCCTGTTGTGGACAGTGGTGATGACCTCCCTGTCATGGATATTGGGAAGGACGTCCCTGTGGTGTACAGTGGAAAGGATGTTTCTGTGGTGGACAGTAGAGAGGACCACCTCATGGTGGAAAGTGGAAAAGACGTCACAGTGATGGACAGTGGTGAGGACTTTTCTGTGTTGAAAATTTGAGATGACATCCCTGTGGTGAATAGTGGGAAATACGTTTCTTTGGTGGATAGTGGGGAGGATGTCCCTGTTGTGGAGAGTGCAGAGGACGTCTCTGGGGTGGAGAGTGTTTCTGACATCCCTGGTGTGCAAAGGAGGATGTCCCTGTGGTGAACAGTGGTGAAGATATCCCTGTTGTGCACAGGAAAATGTCCCTGTTGTGCAAAGTGGGTAGGATGTCCCAGTGGTTTACAGTGAAAAGGATGTCACTGTGGTGGACAATTTGGAGGATGTCCCTGTGGTGGACAGTGAGAAAAACGTCCCTTTGTTGGACAAAAGGGAGGATTTCTCTATGGTGGACTGTATGAAGGACGTTCTTGTTGTGGTCAGTGGGAGGTTGTCCCTTTGGTGGACAGTGGGTAGAATGACTCTGTGATGAACAGTAGAAAGATGTACCTTTGGTGGACAGTGGGAAGAACGTCCCTTTGGTGGACAGTGGGAAGGACATCCCTGTGGTAGCTAGTGGGTAGGATGTCCCTGTGTATGGCAGTGGGTAGAACGTCTCTGTCGTGGACAGTGGGAAGAACATCCCTGTTGTGGACTGTGGGGAGAATATTTTTGTATGGACAGTTGAAGTGATGTCTCTGTGGTGGACAGTGGAGAGGACCTACCTGTCGTGGAGATTTGGGATGACCTCCCTGTGGTAGAGAGTGGGTAAGATATCCCTGTGGTGGACAGTGGATAGTATGTTCCTGTGGTGGACACTGGGTTAGACGTCCCTGTCATGGTCAGTGGACAGAAAAACCCTGTTGTGGACAGTGGGGAGGAAATCCCTGTTGTGGACAATGGAAAGAATGTCCATGTGGTGGACATTGGGAAGGACATTTATGTTGTGGACTGTGGGAAGAACATTTCTGTAGTGGACATTGGGAAATACCTTCTTGTGGTGAACTGTGGGAAGAATGTCCCTCTTGTGGACAGAGGGGAGGACGTCACTTAGGTGGGCTGTGGGATGGACATCCCTGTGGTGGACAGTGGGGAGGACCATTGTGTGGTGGACGGTGGGAAGGACATCCCTATTTTAGAGAGTGGAAAGGATGTCACTGGTTTGGACAGTGGTAAGGACATCCCTGTGGTGGAAAGTAGAGAGGACCTTTTTTTGGTGAACAGTGGGGAGAAGGTCCATGTGTTGGACCGTGGGCAGGACATTTGTGTTGTGGATTGTGGGAAGGATGTCCATGTTGTGGACATTGGGAAAGACCTCCGTGTGGTAGACAGTGGGAAGCATGTCCCTCTAGTAAACAGTGTGGAGAAACACCATGTGGTGGACAGTGGGAAGGATGTTTTTGTGGTGGACATAGTAGAGGACATCATTTAGTGGACATTGGGAAGTACGTTGCTGTTGTGGACAGCAGGGTGTACCTTCCTGTGATGGACAGTGGGAAGGACATGCCTATTGTGGAGAGTGTAGAGGACGTCCCTTTCGTGTACAGTGGAAAGGACAAATCTGTGGTTGACAGTAGAGAGGACTTCCTTGTGGTGGACAGTGGGAAGGAGGTCCCTGTGGTGGACCATGGAAAGGACATGCCTGTGGTGGACCGGGCATAGTACATCACTGTGGTGGACAGTGGAAAGGACATACCTGGGGTGGACAGTCGAGAGGACTTTCCTGTGGTGGACGGTGAGAAGGAGGTCCCTGTGGTGGATATTGTAAGGACATAAATGTTGTGGACTGTGGGAAGGACGTCCCTGTTGTGGACATTGGGAACGACCTCCTTGTGGTGAACAGTGGAAAGGATGTCCCTGTGGTGGAGACAGTGGAGGTCATCACTTAGGTGGACAGTGGTAAGGACATCCCTATGGTCGATAGTAGAGAAGACCTCTCTTTGGTGAATAGTGGGAAGAAGGTCCCTGTGGTGGAGAGTGGGAAGGACATTCATGTTGTGGATTGTGGGAAGGATGTACATGTTGTGGACACTGGGAAGGACTTCCGTGTGTTCTACTGTGGCAAGCATGTCTCTCTGGTGGACAGTGGGGAGGACCACCATGTGGTGGACAGTGAGAAGGACGCCCCTGTGGTGGACAAAGGAAAGGACATCACTGAGGTGGACATTAGGAAGTACGTTCCTGTTGTAGACAGCCAGGTGTACCTTTCTGTGGTGGACTGTGGGAATGACATGCCTGTTGTGGACAGTGCGGTGGACATCCCTCTGGTAGACAGTGGAAAGGACATTCCTGTGTTGGACAGTAGAGAGGACTTCCCTATGGTGGATAGTGGGAAGGAGGTCACTGTGGTGGACATTGGAAGGCCATTGGAAGGACATATATGGTGGGGACAGTGGGAAGGACTTCCCTGTTGTGGACATTGGGAAAGACCTCTTGGTGGACAGTAGGCAGGATGATCCTCTTGTGGAAAGAAGGGAGGACGTCCCTGTGGTGGAAAGTGGGAAGGATATCACTGTTATGGTCTGAGGGGAGGATATCACTGATATGGACAGAGGGAAGGAAGTACATGTTGTGGACATTGGGAAGGACCTCCGTGTGTTCTATGGTGGCAAGCATGTCCCTCTGGTGGACAGTGGGGAGGACCACTATGTGGTGAAAAGTGTGAAGGATGTCCCTGTGGTGGACAGAGGAAAGGACATCATTGAGGTGGACATTAGGAAGTACGTTGCTGTTGTGAAGAGCAGGGTGTACATTTCTGTTGTGGACAGTGGGAAGGACATGCCTTTTTGGACAGTAGAGGGGACTTCCCTGTGGTGGACATTGGGAAGGAAGTCCCTGTGGTGGAGAGTGGAAAGGATATGCCTGTTGTGAACAGTGCAGAGGACATCACTTTGGTGAACAGTTGAAAGGACATCCCTGTGTTGGGCAGTAGAGAGGACTCCCCTGTGGTGGACAGTGGGAAGGAGGTCCCTGTGGTGGACATTGGAAGGATATATATGGTGTGGACTCTGGGAAAAACGTCCCTGTTGTGGACACTGAGAAAGACCTCCTTGTGGTGAACTGTGGGAAGAATGTCCCTGTTGTGGTCAGAGGGGAGGATGTCACTTAGTTGGACAGTGGGAAGGACATCCCTGTTGTTGAAGCCTAAGCTGGCCCAGGTTCAGGGGCCAAAAAATGTTGGGAACCGCACTAGTCCCACATTCGGGTGGGTAAAAATGTCGCGCCCAAGCAAAATGTTGAGGCCCAGGCTTCCCTGTTTGGCAGCCACTGTATCCAGGCCCAAGCTGCCTTTCCGGTCCGCAGGTCGGGGTTCAGCAAGAGAGAGAGTAAGGACTCGAAGAATGGAGACCAGACAGAGTATGATTCAATCCCGTTTATTCTTCAGTCTCTCTTCCTGGTCTAAGTCCCAAGTCTTGAGTTCCTAGTTCCTAGTTCCCAGTGCCTCCAAGTTCCAAGTTACTTCTTCCAAGTTCTCTCCCAAGTGCCTGCTTCTCTGTCTCCTCTCTGCGGTGTCTGATTCTCTCTAGAGCCAAGTGTCTTCTACCTAATGTCAAGCAATCTGTTACTTTCTCTGTCTGCCTCTATCCTTTTATATGTCTCACTTCAGGTCATGCCCTTAGGTCTTGTCTCTAAATCTGATCTCTAAGTCACACCTTTAAGTCACACACCTTTAATCTCATACACCTTTAATCTCACCCACCCAAGGTATCTAAACTAAGATTATCAGAGTGTGCTCAGCTGTTGTAGGCTATTGTAATCCAAGTCTCATGTCAGGGTATATGGCTCAAGATGGCTGCAAGGCTGATAGCCACTTTCTGCTAAAAGTCAGCCCCCAACAGCTCCCTCTTTTTAAATTTTTTTTCAAAAGGGAAGGCTGGGAAAACTTACGGAAACCGTGCCTGTCCTAGGTTGAAGCAAAGGACCCCAGCCTCCCTTTCCCGTCCTTGGATACTCAACAGCCATTGGTTGAGCTCCTGTCTTAGGATGGTGAGGCCTCCCTTCTTTTAGGGGCAAGGGTCTCAGTATGCTTTCTTACCTGACTTTGACTATCCGGCTTAGCTCGTAAGTTAGGGGATATGCCTCATTAGTCGTGATGACAGAGGTTTTACCATCCCCTACTTCCAGCCTGTAATAATGGACCTGTGTGGGTTTCATTTGAATATTGTATATCTGTTGTCATACAAAAGCCATCAGTCAGTTGAACTGCATCAACCCAAGAGACAAGAGACTTAACAACACCTGAATAGTTAGTATGACAGCAACACTCTTTTTTAAGGGCAACACATAACTCCATCTATCAGAGGAGTAAAAAGTGTAAGCTTCTTCTATTCTGTTTATAAATGTCTTATATCAGAATCTAAATCTATAGAAATACAAAAATGATCATAGCTTTGATCTAAAGAAAACAAGTAAGGAAATCTCTGATCCTGCTCTAGTCAATCCCAAACCCCCAAAAAACAACTATAGTAACTGTGGTAGTGGGTTTTCTCCTGGGTCTAAACAATCTAAATTCCCACTAAATCTAAAACAATCTAGTTCCCCACTAAATCATAAGTCAGGGAATCAAGAGTCCAATAGAGCCACCCCGGAGATTCAGGTGGTGATGTCTCCTTCAGCACTGATAACTTCTCAGGTCAGGTTTACTCGTTGATCTGTTCCAGTTTGAAGGCAATTGTGAAGCATCTTCATGTTTCCTGTGGAAAAAAAATACGCTTCACAGGGGGTTTCTCCTCCCTGGATTTGTTATTGTTGTCTATTTGTTTAATCAGTCTCTCTGGCAGCCAACATGCAGCATCTGCACTTTGGGAATATATGAAAACAGAACCTCTTCCCAAGATAAGCACTGGATCTGGCCCATTCCAGGTTCCAGTTAATATGTCTTTCCGGAGGACTGTTGCAAAATTCTTTTTGGTATCAGGATGCCAGAATCTATCTGCAGCAGATTTTCCTTCAGAATCCAAAGTTAAAAAATTTAAAATAAAGAGTGCATAATGAAGGATATTTCTTGGGGATCCCTTGGTAGGGTACCATTCGCCATTTTTAATTTTTTCAAATTGACATTTAATGGTTTAATGTGCCCTTTCTACCATACCTTGGCCCTGTGGATTGTATGGAATACCTGTTTATGTAGTATTCCCAATCTTTCACAAAATTGGTGGAAACTGGAGCTTGTATACCCTGGGCCATTGTCAGTTTTTATCTGTTTAGGCACACCCAATACAGCGATTGTAGCAAGCATATGAGCGATCACATGCTTGCTTGCTTCTCCAGTTTGTAATGTTGCATAAATGATACCATTGTATGTGTCCTCACATACATGTATATATTTTTGCTTGCCAAATTCATTATAATGAGTAACATCCATTTGCCAGATACTGTTTGGTATCAGTCCCTTTGGATTTATACCCAAATGAGGAACTGGTAAAAGTTTAACACATGATTGACATTGTTGGACAGTGGGGAAGACATATGTTGTGGAATGTGGGAAGGACGTCCATGTTGTGGACATTGGGAAGGACCTCCATGTTGTGGACAGTGGGAAGCATGTCCCTCTCATTGACAGTGGGGAGAAACACCATATTTTGGACAGTGGGAAGGACGCCTCTGTGGTGTACATAGGAGAGGACATTATTTAGTGTACATTGGGAAGTACGTTCCTATTGTGGACAGCAGGGTATACCTTTCTGTGGTGGACAGAGGGAAGGACATGACTCTTGTGGACAATGTGGAGGATGTCCCTTTGGTGGACAGTGGAAAGGACACCCCTGTGGTGGACATTACATAGGACTTCCCTGTGGTGGACTGTGGGAAGGAGGTGCCTGTGGTGGACCATTGAAAGGACATGCCTGTTTTGGACTGGGCAGAGGATATACCTGTGGTGGACAGTGGAAAAACATACTTGTGGTGGACAGTAGAGAGGACTTCCCTGGGATGGGCAGTGAGAAGAAGGTCCCTGTGGTGGACATTGGAAGGACATATATGTTGTGGACTTTGGGAAGGAGGTCTCTGTTGTGGACATTGGGAAAGACCTCCTTGTAGTTAACAGTGGGAAAGATGTCCCTCTGATGGACATTGGAGAGGAACTCACTGTGGTGGACAGTGGGAAGAAGGTCCATGTGGTGGAGAGTGTGAAAGACATTTCTGTTGTGGATTGTGGGAAGGACATACATGTTGTGGACATTGGAAAGAACCGCTGTGTGTTCTACAGTGGCAAGCATGTCCCTCTGGTGGACAGTGGGGAGGACCACCATGTGGTGGACAGTGGAAAGGACGTCCCTTTGGTGGACAGAAGAAAGGACATAATTGAGGTGGAAATTAGGAAGTACATTCCTGTTTTGGACAGTAGGGTGTACCTTTCTCTGTTGGACATTGGGAAGGACATGCCTGTTGTGGACAGTGTGGTGGATATCTCTGTGGTGGACAGTGGAAAGGATATCTCTGTTGTGTACAGCAGAGTGGACTTCCCTGTGGTGGACAGTGGGAAGGAGGTCCCTGTCTTGGATATTTGAAGGACATATATAGTGTGGATTGTGGGAAGGACGTCCCTATTGTGGACATTGGGAAAAACCTTTTGGTGGACATTGGGAAGGATGGTTGACTTGTGGACAGTGGGGAGAATGTCCCTGTGGTGGAAAGTGGGAAGGACATCCCTGTTATGGTCTGAGGGGAGGATATCTCTGAGGTGGACAGAGGGAAGAACGTTCTTGTGGTGGAAAGCAGAGAGGACCTTTCTGTTTTGAATTGTGAGAAGGACACCCCTGTTGTAGACACTGGAGAGTACATCCCTGTGGTGGACAGTGGGGAGGATTTCACTGCGGTGGACAGTGGAGAGGATGTTACTGTGGTGCACTGGAGAATGTCCTTGTGGTGCATAGTCAGAAAGATGTCCATATGGTGGAGAGTGCGGAGGACATCTCTGTGGTGGACAGTGGTTCGAACATCCCTGTTGTGCACAGGAGGATGTCCCTGTGGTGCACAGTGGGGAGGATTTCCCTGTTGTTTTCAATGGGATGGACTTCGCTGTTTTTTATAGTTAGGAGGACATCCATGATGTGGACAGTTGGGAGGATGTCCCTGTGTTGGAATGTTGAGAGAATTTCATTGTGGTGGACAGTGGGAATGACGTCCCTGTTGTGGATAATGGGAAAGACCTATTTGTGGTGGACAGTCGGAAGGGTGTGCCTCTGGTGAACAGTGGGTAGGACCTCGTTGTGGTGGACAGTGAAAAGGACATCCCTGTTATGATCTGAGGGGAGGATATCACTGATGTGGACAGAGGGAAGGACGTCCTCTTGGTGGACAGCAAGGAGGACCTTTCTGGTACGAATAGTTGGAAGGTCATCCCTGTTGTAGACAGTGGGGAGGACATCTCAGTGGTGGACAGTGGGGAGGATTTCACTCTTATGGACATTGGGGAGAATGTTACTGTGGTGCACTGGAGAATGTCCCTGTGGTTCATAGTTGGAAGGATGTCCATATGGTGGAGAGTGCAGAGGACATCTCTGTGATGGACATTGGTTAGGACATCCCTGTTGTGCACTGGAGGATGTCCCTGTGGTGCACAGTGGGGAGGATGTCCCAGTTGTTTACAGTGGGAGAAACTTCGCTGTGTTTGATAATTGGGAGGACATCTGTGTTGTGGACAGTTGGGAGAATGTGCCTGTGTTGGAGAGTTGCGAGGATTTCACTGTGGTGGACAGTGTGGATGATGGCCTTGTGGACAGTAAGGACAATGCTCCTGTGGTTCACAAGAGAATGTCTCTTTGGTGGACAGTGAGAAGGATGTCCTTGTATTTGGGGAGTGCAGAAAAAATCTCTGGGGTGGACAGTGGTAAGAACATCCCTGTTGTGCACAGGAGGATGTCCGTGTGGTGTAGAGTGGGAAGGACATCCATGTGGTGGACAGTGAAGAGGAATTCCCTGTGGTGGACCATTGAAATGACGTCCTTGTGGTTAAGAGTGGGAAAGACGTCCCTTTGGATGACAGTGGGGAGGACATAACTGTGGTGGACAGGCTGAAGGATGTCCCTGTGGTGGACAGAGGGGAGGACCTCCCTGTGGTGGACAGTAGATAGGATGTCCCTGTGGTTTACAGTGTGGAGGATATTCGTGTGGTGGACGGCATTGAGGACTTCCCTGTAGTGCATATTGTTGAGGTCAACCATGTTGTGGACAGTGGTAAGGATGTGCTTGTAGTACAGAGGAGGATGTCCCTGTGGTGGACAGTGGGTAGGACATCCGGTGGACAGCAGAAAGGACGTCCCTGTGGTTGACAGTTGGGGGGGACCTCCTTGTGGTTGACAGTGGGGAGGACATTTCTGTTTTGGACAGTGGGATGGACATCTCTGTGGCAGAATGTGGGGAGGACATCCCATTGGTGGACAGTGGGCAGAACGTTTCAGTGGTGGAAAGTGGAAAGAATGTCCCTGTGGTGGACAACTGGGAGGACATCTCTGTGGTCTCCAGTTTGAAAGACATCTCTGTTGTGTACAGTGGAAAGAATATTCCTGTGATGCACAGTTGTGAGGACATCCCTGTATTGCATAGGAGGATGTCCCTGTGGTGCAAAGTGAGGAGGATGTTTCTTTGTTGGACATTGGGAAAGATGTCCATGTGGTGGGCTGTGGGAAGGTGCACTCTTTAGTGAACATTGGAGAGGATATCCCTGTGGTGGACAGTGGAAAGGATGTCCCTGTGGTGCACTTGGTCAGGATGTCCCTGTTGTGCACAGGAGGATGTCCCTGTGGAAAACAGTGGGAAGGACATAACTGTGCTGGACATTGATGAAGATGAACCCTGTGGTGGACAGGTTTATGGATGTCCTTGTGGAACACAGGAGGACATCCCTGTGGTGGACAGTGAGGAGGACCTCTCTCTGATGGACAGTGGGGATGAAATTCCTGTGGTGGACAGTGTGTAGAAGGTCCCTGTAGTGGACAGTGGGGAGAACATCCCTGTGAAGCACATGGGTAGGATGTCTCTGTGGTAGGCCCTAAGGATGACATCCCTGTTTAAAGTGGGGAGGACATTTTTGTGGTGGACAGTGGGGACTACATCTCTGTGGTGGACAGTGGGAATAATGTGCTTGTCGTGGACAGCGGAAAGGATCTCTCTGTGGTGTACAATATGAAGGACGTCCCTCTGGTGGACAGTGGAGAGGATGTATCTGTGGTGGACAGTGTAAAGTAGATTCTATGATGAACAGTGGGAAGCACATACCTTTTGTGGACAGTAAAAGGATGTCACTTTTGTGCACATTGTGGAAGATGTCCCTCTGGTGAACAGTGAAAAGGACATCACTGTGGTGGACAGTGGTGAGGACGACACTGTGGTGGACAGTTGTAAGGATGCCCCTATGGTGGACAGCAGGGAAGACCTCACTTTGTTGGACAGTGGAAAGAACATCCCTGTGGTGGACAATGCAAAGTATGTCCCTGTGGTACACAGTTGGAAGGATGTTACTGTGGTTTACATTGGGAAGGATATCCCTGTGTTTGACCTTTGGGAGGAAATCCCTGTGGTGGACAGTGGGAAAGACTTCCATGTGGTAGACTGTGGGGAGGTCCACTCTATTTTGGAGAGTTCAGAGGATATCTCTGTGGTGGACAGTGGTGAATATGTCTCTGGTGTGCACTGGAAAATGTCCCTGTGGTGCAGTCATGAGGATGACCCTGTTGTGCACAGAAGGATGTTAGTGTGGTGCACAGTAGGGAGGATGTCCATGTTTTGAACAGTGGAAAAGAACACCCCAGTGGTGGACATTGGTGAGGACAACACTGTGGTGGAGAGTGGGAAAACATCCTTGTGGTGGACCTTTCTGTGGTAAACAGTTGGAATGATGTCCTTGTTGTTGAGAGTGAGAAGGACGTTTATGTTATGGACAGTAAAAAGGATGTCACTTTTGTAGATATTGGGAAGGACCTCCTTGTGGTGAACAGTGTGAAGAATATCCCTCTGTTGGCCAGTTGGGAGGACACCCCTGTGGTGGACAATGGGAAGGAAATCTCTGTGGTGGACAGTGAAGAGGAACTCCCTGTTTTGGACAGTTGGGATGAAATCTCTGTGGTGGACATTTGGAAGGATGTCTTTTGTGGAGAGTGGGGAGGACATCCCTGTGGTTAACAGTGTGGAGTATGTCCCTGTGGTGGACCGTTGTAAGGACATCCCTGTGCTGGACAGTTATGAGGATGTCCCTGTGGTGGACAGTGGTGAGGACATTTCTGTGGTGCACAGGAAACGTTATTTTGGTGGACCTTGGGAAGGATGTTCCTGTTTTGGAGAGTACAGAGGACATCTCTGGGGTGGACAGTCGTGAGGACGTCTATGGTGTGCACCAGAAGATTTCTCTGTGGTGCATATTCGTTAGGACATCCATGTTGTACACAGGAGGATGTCTCTTTGTTGCCCAGTAGGGAGAATGTCCCTGTGGTTTACAGTGGGAAGGATGTCCCTGTGTTTGACAATTGGTAGGAAATACCTTTTGTGGACTGTGGGAAGGACCTCTCTGTGGTGGACATTGTTGTGAGAATTTCACTGTGGTGGACAGTGGAGAAGATGGCCTTGTGGACAGTGGGGAGGAAGTTCCTGTGGTGCACAAGAAAATGTCTCTTTGGTGGACAGTGGGAAGGATTTCCCTAGAGTGGAGAGTACAGAGAACATCTCTGCAATGGACAGTGGTAAGAACATTTCTGTTATGCACAGAAGAATTGCCCTGTGGTGCCCAGTGGAAAGGTTGTTCCTTTGGCGAACAGTGGAAGGATTTCCCTGTGGTGGACATTGGTGAGGATGAGCCTATGTTAAATAGTGGTAAGAATGTCCCTGTGATGGACAGCAGTGAGAACCTTTTTGTGGTGGACAGTTGGTAGAATGTCCCTGTGATGGAAAGAGGGGAGGTAGTCACTGAGGTGGTCAGTGGGAAGGACATCCCTGTGGTATATAGTGGTGAGTACTTCACTGTAGTGCACACTGAGGAGGACATCACTGTGGATTACACTGTGGAGGACAACCATGTGGTGGACTTGGTGAGGACATCCCTGTGGTGGACAGTGCGGTGGATGTCCATGTAATCAACAGTGGGAAGGACATCCCTGTGGTGGACTATGGGAAGGACATTTCTTTGGTTTACAGTGGGAAGGACATCCATGTTGTGGACAGTGAGGAGGACCTCCTTGTGGTAGACAGTTGGAAGGACATCTTGCTGGTGGACAGTGGGAAAGACATTTCTGTTGTGGACAGTGGAGAGGACTTCCCTTTGCTGGACAGTGGGGAGTACGTTCCTGTGGTGGACAGTGGGGAGGACGTCTTGTGGTGGACAGTGGGGAGGACATTTGTATGGTGCAAAGAACATCCCTTAGGTGGACATTGGGAATGATGTCCCTGACGTGGATAGTGCGGAGAACAACTCTGGGGTAGACAGTTGTGAGGACATCCATGGAGTGCACAGGAGGATGTTCCCCTGGTGCACAAGGGTGAGGACATCCCTGTTGTGCGTGGGAGGATGTCCTTGTGGTGCAAAGTAGGGAGAATGTCCTTGTGGTGAACACTGAGAAGGACATCCCTCTGGTGGACAGTGGAAAGGACTTCTCTTTTGTGGACAGTGGGAAATACATTCCTTTGGTGGACAGTGTGGAGGACATCCTGTGTTGGACTGTGGTGAGGACGTTTCTCTGGTGCAAAGGAGAACATACTTTGGTGGACATTAGGAATGATGTCCCAGCTGTGAAGTATGCGGAGGATACCTCTGGGGTAGATAGTGGTGAAGACATCCCTGGTGTGTACAGGAATATGTTCCTGTAGTGCACAAGGGTGAGGACATCACTGTTGTGCATGGGAGGATGTCTCTGTGGTACACAGTGTGGTGGATGTCCTTGTGGTGAACAGTGAGAAGGATGTCCCTGTGGTGGACAGCTGGAAGGTCCTCTCTGTGGTTGACAGTAGGAAGAACCTCCCTGTTGTGGACAGTGGGGAGGACGTCCATGTGATGGACAGTGGGGAGGACATCCCTGTTTTGGACTTTGGGGAGGATGTTACTGTTTGGAAAGTGGGAAGGACGTCCCTGTGGTGGACACCAGGAAGGACCTCTCTGTGGTTGACAGTGGGAAAGGTGTCCTAGTAATAGACAGTGATGAAGACGTTTCTGTGGTGGACAGTGGATTAGATGTTTTTGTGGTGGACAGTGGAGAGAACCTTCCTATTGTGGACAGTGTGGTGGACATGCCTGTGGTGGACAGTTGAGAGGACCTCCCTGTGGTGAATAGTGGGAAGGATGTCCCTGTAGTGGAGAGTGGGGAAGATGGTTCTGTGGTGGAGAGTGGGGAGGACGTCCCTCTGGTGGACAATGGTGAGCATGTTCCTCTGTTGGACACTGGGGAGAAAGTTTGTTTGGTGGAAAGTAAAGAGGACATCCCTGAGGTGTACAGTGGAGAGTACTTCCCTGTTTTATACAGTGAGGAGGACATCCCTGTGATAGACAGTGGTGAGGATGACACTGTAGTGGACAGTGGTAAGGATGCCCCTGTGCTGGACATCAGGGAGGAAATCACTTTGTTGGACAGTGGAATGGACGTCCATGTGGTGGACAGTGCAAATTATGTCCCTGTGGTGCACAGTGGTGAGGACATCCCTGTTGTGCACAGGAGGATGTCCTTGTAGTGGAGAGTAGGGAGGACCACACTCTGGTGGACTGTGGTGTAGAATGTCCCTGTGGTGGACAGTGGGAAGGACGTCCCTGCGGTGGACATTGGGGAAGATGTGCGTGTTGTGGACAATGCGAAGGATGTCCCTTTGGTGGACAGTGGAAAGGACGTCCCTGTGGTGGACTGTAGGGAGAAACTCCTTGGGGTGAACAGTAAGTAGGACGTCTTTTTGATGGACAGTGAGGAGGATGTTTCTGTTTTGGACAACTGAGAGGACATTACTGTGGTGGACAGTGTGAAGGATGTCACTCTAGTGGACATAAGGAAGGACCTCTCTTTGGTGGACAGTGGTAAAGATGTCACTGTGATAGAGAGTGATGAGAATGTTTCTGTGGTGGACAGTGGAAAGGACGACCCTGGTGTGGAGAGTGGTTAGGACCTCCCTGTCATGGATATTGGGAAGGACGTCCCTGTGGTGAACAGTGGAAAGGATGTTTCTGTGGTGGACAGTGGAGAGGACCTCCTCATGGTGGAAAGTGGAAAGGATGTCACAGTGGTGGACATTGGTTAGGAAGTTTCTCTGGTGCAAAGGAAAATGTCCCTTTGGTGGTCAGTGGAAAGTACATCTCTATGGTGGACAGTAGAGAGAAACACACTGTGGTGGACAGTGGGAAGAACATTTGTGTTGTGGACAGTGGGAAGTAAGTCCCTGTTGACAATATTGGGAAGGACATTTTTGTGGTGAACAGTGGAAAGGATATCCCTCTGGTGGAAATTGGGGAGGACATCCCTGTGGTGGACAGGGGGAAGGACATCCCTGTAGTTGACAGTGAAGAGGACTTTTCTGTGTTGGACATTTGGAATGACATCTCTGTGTTGAATATTAGGATAGACGTTCCTTTGGTGGATAGTGGTGCAGATGTCCTGTTGTGGAGAGTGCAGAGGACATCCCTGGGGTGGAGAGTGTTGCTGACATCCCTGGTGTGCAAAGGAAGATGGCCCTGTGGTGAACACTGGTGAGGATATCCCTGTTGTGCAAAGGAAAACGTCCTTCTTGTGCTAAGTGGGTAGTATGTTCCAGTGGTGAACAGTGAAATAGAAGTCACTGTGGTGGACAGTTTGGAGGATGTCCCTGTGGTGGACAGTGGGGAGGGAATTTCTATGGTGGACCATTGAAATGATGTCCCTGTGGTAGACATTGGAGATGACCTACCTGTGGTGGAGATTGGGAAGAAACTCCCTGTGGTAGACATTGGGTAGGACGTACCTGTGTTGGACAATGGGTACTTCATTTCTATGGTGGACACTGTGGAGGAATTCCCTGTGGTGGACAGTGGAAAAAACATCCCTGTTATAGACAGTGGGGAGGATGTCCATGTGGTGGACAGTGGAAAGGACATCACTTTGATGAACAGTAGAGAGGACCAACCTGTGGTGGACAGTGGGAAGAAGGTCCCTGTGGTGGACAGTGGGAAGGACATTTATTGTGGATTGTGGACCACCATATGGTGGACAGTGGGAAGGACGTCTCTGTGGTGGACACAGGAGAGGACATCATTCAGTGGACATTGAGAAGTACATTCCTATTGTGAACAGCAGGGTGTACCATTCTGTGGTGGACAGTGGGAAGGACATGCCTGTTGTCGACAGTGCAGAGGATGTCCTTTGGTGAATATTGGAAAGGACATCCATGTGGTGGACAGTAGAGACGACTTCCCTGTGGTGTACAGTGAGGAGGTCCCTGTGGTGGACATTGGAAGGACATATATGTTGTGGACTATGGGAAGGACGTCCCTGTTGTGGACATTGGGAAAGACCTCCTTGTGGTGAACAGTGGGAAGGATGTCCCTCTGGTGGACATTGGGGAGGAACTCCCTCTGGTGGACAGTGGGAAGGATGTCCCTGTGGTGAAGTGTGGGGAGGTCGTCATTTAGGTGGACAGTTGTAAGAACATCCCTGTGGTGGATAGTAGAGAGGACCTATCTGTAGTGAACAGTGGGAAGGTCTCTGTTGTGGAGAGTGGGAAGGACATTTATGTTGTGTATTGTGGGAAGGACATACATGTTGTGGACATTGGGAAGGACATCTGTGTGTTTACAGTGGCAAGAGTGTCCCTCTGAAGAACAGTAGAGAAGACCACCATGTGGTGGAGAGTGGGAAGGACGTCACTGTGGTGGACAGAGGAAAGGACATAATTGAGGTGGACATTAGAAAGTCTGTTCCTGTTGTGGACAGCAGGGTGTACCTTTCTGTGGAGGACAGTGGGAAGGATATGCCTTTTGTGGACAGTTTGGTGGACATCTCTCTGGTGGACACTGGAAAGGACATCCATGTAGTGGACAGTAGAGAGGACTTTCCTCTGGTGGACAGTGGGAAGGATGACCCTTTTGTGGACAGTGGGGAGTATGTCCCTGTGGTAGAAAGTGGGAAGGACGTCACTGTTATGGTCTGAGAGGAGGATATCACTGAGGTGGACAGAGGGAGGGACGGACCTGTGGTGGACAGCATGGAGGACCTTTCTGTTTTGAATTGTGGGAAGGACATCCCTGTTGTAGACAGTGGGGAGGACATCCCTGTGGTGGACAGTGGAAAGGACATCCCTGTGGTGGACAGTAGAGAGGACTTCCCTGTTGTGGTCAGAGGGAAGAAGGTCCCTGTGGTGGACATTGGAAGGACATACATGTTGTGGACTTTGGGAAGGACATTCCTATTGTGGACATTGGGAAAGACCTTCTTGTGATGGACAGTGGGAAGGATGACCCTCGGGTGGACATTGGGTAGGACGTCCCTGTAGTGGACAGTGGCAAAGACATTCCTGTCATGGTCTGAGGTGAGAATATCACTGAAGTGGACAGAGGGAAGGAATTCCCTGTGGTGGGCAGCAGAGAAGACCTTTCTGTTTTGAATTGTGGGAAGGACATCCCTGTTGCAGACAGTGGGGATGACATCCTGGTGCTGGACTGTGGGGAGGAATTCACTGTGATGGACAGTGGGGAGGATGTTACTGTGGTGCACTGGAGAATTTCCTTGTGGTGCATAGTTGGAAGGATGAGCATATGGTGAAGAGTGCAGAGAATATCTCTGTGGTGGACAGTGGTTAGGACATCCCTGTTGTGTACAGAAGCGTGTTCCTGTGGTGTACAGTGGGAAGTACATCCCTGTGGTGGACAGTGAAGAGGACTTTCCTGTGGTGGACCGTTGAAATGATGTCCTTGTAGTCGACAGTGGGAAGGATGTCCCTTTGGAGGAAAGTAGAGAGGATATAACTGTAGTGGACAATCAGAAGGGTGTTGCTGTGATGGACAGAGGGGTGGACATCCCTGTGGTGGACAGTGGGTAGGATGTCTCTGTGGTTTACACTGCGGAGGATATTTGTGTGGTGGACGTTGGTGAGGACTTACCTGTAGTGCATATTGTTGAGGACAACCATGTTGTGGACAGTGGTAAGGATGTCCTTGTAGTACACAGGAGGATGTCCCCAGGGTGGACAGTGGGAAGGACATCTGTTTGGTGGACTGTGGGAAGGACATCACTGTGGTGGATAGTTGGGAGGACCTCCCTGTGGTGGACCATGGGGAGGACATTTCTGTTGTGGACCGTGGGATGGACATCTCTGTGGCAGAATATGGGGAGGACATCTTTTTGATGGACAGTGGTGAGGACGTTTCTGTGGCAGAAAGTGGGAAGAATGTCCCTGTGGTGGACAGCAGGGAGGATATCTCTGTGCTCTACAGTGAGAAGGACATCTCAGTTGTGGACAGTGGAAAGAATCTTCCTGAGGTGCACAGTTGTGAGGATGTCCCTGTTGTACATAGGAGGATGTCCCTGTGTTGCAAAGAGAGGAGGATATTTTTTGGTGGACAGTGGGAAAGACGTCCATGTGGTGGAATGTGGGGAGGTTGACCCTGTAGTGAAGATTGGGGAGGATGTCCCTGTGGTGGATAGTGGAATGGATGTCCCTATGGAGCACATTAGTCAGGATGTCACTTTTGTGCACAGGAGGATGTCCCTGTGGTGAACAGTGGGAAGGATATCACTGAGCTGGACATTGGTGAAGATGACCCTGTGGTGGACAGTTTTATGGATGTCCTTGTGGTACACAGGAGCACATCCCTGTGGTGGACAGTGGAGAGAACCTCTATCTGATGGAAAGTGGGGAGGACCTCTCTCTGATGGACAGTGTGGAGGAAAACCTTGTGTTTGACAGTTGTGTGGACTTCCCTGTGGTGGACAATGTGTAGAAAGATCCCTGTAGTGAACAGTGGGGAGGACATCCCTGTGGTAAACTGTGGGAATAATGTCCTTTTTGTGGACAGTGAAAGGATGTCCATGTTGTGGACAAGGGGAGTATGTCCCTATGGTGGACATTGGGGAGGACCTCTCTGTGGTGGACATGGGTAGCGTGTCTCTATGTCGGACAGTGGGGAGGACATCCTTGTGGTGGACAGTGGGGAGGACATCTCTGTGGTGGACATTGGGAAGAATGTCCCTGTGGTGGACAGTAGAAAGAACCTCTCTGTGGTGTTCAATGGGAAGGACGTCCCTCTGGTGGACAGTGGAGGGGATGTACCTCTGGTGGACAGTGGAAAGGATGTTCTATGGTAGGCAGTGTGAAGACTGTCCCTGTGGTGAAGAGCAGGGAGGATCTCTCTGTGTTGGACAGTGGGAAGGACATCCCTGTTGTGGACAGTAAAAAGATGTCCCTTTTGTGCACATTGGGGAAGATGTCCCTCTGGTGAACAGTTTGAAGTACATCCCTGTGGTGGACAGTGCTGAGGACGACCCTGTATTGGACGGTAAGAAGGATGTCCCTGTGGTGAACTGTGGGTGAGGAAATGCTTGGGGTGGACAGTTGGGAGGATGTCCCTGTGGTGGACTGTGGGTATGACATTTCTGTTGTGGACAGTGGGATGGAAGTCCCTTTGATGGACAAAAGGGAGGACTTCTCTATGGTGAACTGTATGAAGGACGTCTTTCTGGTGGTCAGTGGGGATGTTGTCACTTTGGTGGACAGTGGGGAGGATATATCTGTGGTGGACAGTTGAAAGATGTGCCTTTGGTTGACATTGGGAAGAACGATCCTTTGGTGGACAGTGGGAAGGACATCCCTGTGGTAGAGAGTGGGTAGGATGTCCCTGTGAAGGGCAAGTGGGTAGAACGTCTTTCTGGTGGAAAGTGGGAAGGACATCCCTGTTGTGGACAGTGAGGAGGATATTTCTGTGGTGGACAGTGATAAGGATATCCTTGTTGTGGACAGTTGGAAAGACTTCCCTGTGGTTGACAGTGAGAAGGATGTTCCTGTGGTGGGCAGTGGTGTGGACATCCATGTGGTGAACAGTGGTGAGAATGTTTCTGTGGTGCACAGGAGTATGTCTCTTTGGTGGACCGTAGGAAAGATTTTCCTGTTGTGGGGAGTGCAGAGGACATCTCTGGTGTGGACAGTGATGAGGATGTACCTGGTGTGAACTGAAAGAGGTCCCTGTGGTGCACAGTCATGAGGATGTCCCTGTTGTGAACAGGAGATTGTTCCTGTGGTGCACAGTAGGGAGGATGTCCCTGTCTTGAACAGTGGGAAAGAACACCCCAGTGGTGGACGTTGATGAGGACAACCCTGTGGTGGAGAGTGGGGAAACATCCCTGTGATGGACAGTGGGGTTTACGTCTCTGTGGTAGACAAGAGAAGGGTGTCACTGTGGTGGACAATTTGGAGGATGTCCCTGTGGTGAACAGTGGGAAGGAACTCCCTTTGATGAACAGTGGGAAAAAATCCCTGTGGTAGACAGTGGTGAGGATGTCCATGTGATGGACAGTGAGGAGGATATCTGTGTTGTGGACAGTTGGAAGAATGTCCCTGTGGTAGACTTTGAGAAGGACATCCCTTTGGTGGACAGTGGGTATGACGTCCCTTTGGTAGACAGTCAGTTTGACCTCTCTATGGTGGACAGTCGGAAGGATGTCCCTGTAGTGGGCAATGGGAAGGATGACCATCTTGTGGAAAGCGGGAAGGATGTTTCTGGGATGGTCAGTGGGTAGAACATCTCTGTGGTGAACAGTGGTGAGGACCTTTCTGTGTTGCACTGGAGAACGTCCCTTTTGTGGATTGTGGGAAGAATGTCCATGTTTTGGATAGTGCAGAGGACATCTCTGGGGTGGACTGTGGTGAAGATGACTCTGGTGTGCACTGGAAGATGTCCCTGTGGTGCACATACATGAGGATGATGCTGTTGTGCACAGGAGGATGTTGCTGTGGTGCACAGTAGGGAGGATGTCCATGTTTGGAACAGTGGGAAAGAACACCTCAGTGGTGGACATTGGTGAGGACAACCCTGTGGTGGACAGTCGGGAAACATCCCTGTGGTCTACAATGGGGTTTAAGTCTCTGTGAAAAATGGGGGAAGGATATCACTGTGGTGGACAATTTGGAGGATGAACTGTGGTGAACAATTGGAAAGATGTCCCTTTAATGGACAGTGAGAAGGATGTCCCTGTGGTGAACAATTGGAAGGATGTCCCTTTGATGGACAGTGAGAAGGATGTCCCTGTGGTAGACAGTGGTGAGGACGTCCATGTGATGTACAGTGGTGAGGATGTCCATGGGGTGGACAGTTGGAAGAACGTCCTTGTGGTGGACTTTGGGAAGGACATCCCTTTTGTGGTCAGTGGGAAGGACATCACTGTGATGGACAGTGGAAATGAAGTCTCTTTGTGGACAGTGTAAAGGACATCCCTGTGGTGGACAATGGGGAAACATCCCTGTGGTGGACAGTGGGGTTTATATCTCTGTGGTAGTCGGGGGAAAATGTCACTGTGGTGGACAATTTGGAGGATGCCCTGTGGTGAACAATTGGAAGGATGTCCCTTTGATGGGCAGTGGAGAGGATGTCCATGTGGTGGACAGTTGGAAGAACATCCCTGTGGTGGACTTTGGGAAAGACATCTCTTTTGTAGACAGTGGGAAGGCATCACTGTGATGGACAGTGGAAAGGATGCACCTTTGGTGGACAGTGAAAAGGACATCCCTGTAATGAACAGAGGAAAGGGCATCCCTGTGGTGGACAGTGGTAAGGATGGCCCTGTGGTGGAGATTAGGGAGGACCTCACATTGGTGGACAGTGGGAAGGACGTCCCTGTGGTGGACAATGCAAAGTATGTACCTGTGGTGGAAAGTGGTGAGGACATCCCTGTTGTGCACAGGAGGATGTCCTTGTGGTGGACAGTGGGGAGGACCACACTCAGGTGGACAGTGGAGTAGGAGGTCCCTGTGGTGGACAGTGGGAAGAACATCCATATGGTGGACAGTGATGAAGATGTCCTTGTTCTGGACAGTAGGAAGGATGTCCCTTTGGTGGACAGTGAGAAGGACGTACCTGTGGTGGACTGTGGGGAGGACCTTCTCTGTGGTTGACAGTGGTAAAGATATCTCTGTGATAGACAGTGATGAGGATGTTTCTGTGGTGGACAGTGGTGAGGATATCCCTGTTGTGCAAAGTGGATAGGATGACCCAGAGGTGAACAGTGAAAAGGAAGTCACTGTGGTGGACAATTTGGAGGATGTCACTGTGGTGGACAGTGTGAAGGATGTCCCTTTGGTGGACAACAGGGAGGACTTCTCTATGGTGGACTATATAAAGGACGTCCTTGTGGTGTTCAGTGGGGAGGATGTCCCTGTGGTGGACAGTGAGGATGAAATTTCTGTGGTGGACAGTTAAAATGAAGTCCCTGTGGTGGACAATGGAGAGGACCTACCTGTGGTGGAGATTGGGGAGAACCTCCCTGTGGTAGACAGTGTGTAAAATGTCCCTGTGGTAGACAGTGGGTAGTACGTTCCTCTGGTGGACACTGGGGAGGACGTCCCTGTGGTGGAAATTGGGAAAAACATTCCTGTTGTGGACAGTGGGGAGGACGTCCCTGTGGTGCACAGTGGAAAGGGCATCACTTTGATGCACAGTAGAGAGGACCTCCCTGTGGTGGACAGTGAGTAGAAGGTCCCTGTGGTGGACAGTTTGAAGGACATTTATGTTGTGGACTGTGGGAAGAACATTTCTGTTGTGGAAATTGGGAAAGACCTTCTTGTGGTGAACTGTGGGAAGAATGTTTCTCTTGTGGACAGAGGGGAGGATGTAACTTAGTTGTACAGTAGGAAGGACATCCCTGTGGTGGACAGTGGGGAGGACCTTTCTGTGCTGGACAGTGGGAAGAACATCCCTGTTGTGGACAGTGGGGAGGATGTCACTGTTTTGGACAGTGGTAAGAACATCCCTGTGGTGGACAGTAGAGAGGACCTCACTGTGGTGAACAGTGGGAATAAGGTCCATGTGTTGGACATTGGGAGGACATTTATGTAATGGATTGTGGGAAGGATCTCCATGTTGTGGACATTGGGAAGGAACTTCGTGTGGTGGACAGTGTGAAGGACGCCTCTGTGGAGGACAGAGGAGAGGACATCATTTAGAGGACATTGGAAAGGACGTCCCTGTTGTGGATATTGGGAAAGCCCTCCTTATGTTGAACAGTGGGAAGAATGTCCCTCTGGTAGACAGTGGTAAGGACATCCCTGTGGTGGACAGAAGAGAGGAATTCCCTGTTTTGGACAGTGGGAAGGATATCCCTGTGGTGGAGAAAGGGGAGGTTGTCACCTAGGTGGACAGTGTTAAGGACATCTCTGTGGTAAACAGTGGGAAGGAGGTCCCTGTGGAGGGAAGTGGGAAAAACACATATGTTGTGGACAGTGGGAAGGATGACCCAGTTGTGGACATTGGGAAAGACTTCTTTCTGGTGGACAGTGGG
Source organism: Arvicanthis niloticus (assembly GCF_011762505.2). Classification (NCBI taxonomy): domain Eukaryota; kingdom Metazoa; phylum Chordata; class Mammalia; order Rodentia; family Muridae; genus Arvicanthis; species Arvicanthis niloticus. The sequence goes on from NC_047664.1 coordinate 1,531,789, forward strand.
AAGGGTGTGCATCTGGTAGACAGTGGGGAGGACCTCCTTGTGGTGGACAGTGGAAAAAACATCCCTGTTATGATCTGAGGAGAGGATATCACTGGGGTGGACAGTAGGAAATACGTCCTCTTTGTGGACAGCAGGGAGGACCATTCTGTTGTGAATAGTGGGAAGGACATCCCTGTTGTAGACAGTGGGGAGAACATCCTGGTGGTGGACAGTGGGGAGTATTTCACTGTGATGGACAGCGGGGAGGATGTTACTGTGGTGCACTATAGAATGTCCCTGTGGTGCATAGTTTGAAGGATGTCCATATGGTGGAGAGTGCGGAGGACATCTCTGTGGTGGACAGTAGTTAGGACATCACTGTTGTTCACAGGAGGATGTCCCTGTGGTGCACAGTGGGGAGGATGTCTCTGTTGTTTACAGTGGAAATGATTTAACTGTGTTTGATAGTTGGGAGGACATCCGTGTTGTGGACAGTTGGGAAAATGTCCCTGTGTTGGAGAGTTGAGAGGATTTTACTGCGGTGGACAGTGTGGACGATGGCCATGTGGACAGTAAGGACAATGCTCCTGTGATGCACAAGAAAATGTCTCTTTGGTGGACACTGAGAAGGATGTCCTTGTAGTAGGGAGTGCAGAAGACATCTCTGGGGTGGACAGTGATAAGAATATCCCTGTTGTGCACAGGAGGATGTCCCTGTGGTGTACAGTGGTAAGGACATCTCTGTGGTGGACAGTGAAGAGGACTTCCCTTTGGTGGCCCTTTGAAATGACATCCTTGTGGTCGACAGTGGGAAGGACATCACTTTGGAGGACAGTGGGGAGGACATCACTGTGGTGGACAGGCAGAAGGATGTCGCTGTGGTGTATAGTGTAAAGGATGTCCCTGTGGTGCACATTGGTCAGGATGTCCCTGTTGTGCACAGGAGGATGTCCCTGTGGTGGACAGTTGGGAAACATCCCTGTGGTGGACAGTGGGAAGGAGGTCCCTGTGGTGGAGAGTGAAAAGGACATGCCTGTTGTGGACAGTGCAGAGGACATACCTGTGCTGAACAGAGGAATGGACATCCCTGTGGTGGACAGTAGAGAGGACTTCCCTGTGGTGGACAGTGGGAAGGAGGTCCCTGTGGTGGACATTGGAAGAACATATATGTTGTGGACTGTGGTAGGATGTCCCTCTTCGGGACACTCTGAAAGACCTTTTGGAGGACAGTGGGAAGGATGACCCTCTTGTGGACAGTGGGGAGGATGTCCCTGTGGTGGAAAGTGTGAAGGACATCCCTGTTATGGTCTGAAGGGAGGATAACACTGAGGTGGACAGAGGGAAGGACGTCCCTGTGGTGGAGAGCAGGAAGGGCTTTTCTGTTTTGAATTTTGGGAAGGACATCCCTGTTGTAGACAGTGGTGAGGACATCCTTGTGGTGGACAGTGGGGAGGATTTCACTGTGGTGGACAGTGGGGAGGATGTTACTGTGGTGCACTGGAGAACGTTCTTGTGGAGCATAGTCAGAAGGATGTCCATATGGTGGAGATTGCAGAGGACATCTCTGTAGTGGACAGTGGTTAGGACATCCCTGTTGTGCCCAGTGGGAAGGATGTCCCTGTTGATTACAGTGGGAAGGACTACCCTGTGTTTGATAGTTAAGAGGACGTCCATGTTGTGGATAGTTGGGAGGATGTCACTGTGGTGGAGAGTTGAGAGGATTTCACTGTGGTGGAGAGTGCAGATGATGGACTTGAAGACAGTAAGAACAACTTTCCTGTGGTGCACAAGAGAATATCTCTTTGGTGGAGAGTGAGAAGAATGTCCTTGTAGAGGGAAGTGCAGAGGACATCTCTGGGTTGTACAGTGGTAAGAACATCCCTGTTCTGCACAGTAGGACATCCCTGAGGTGTACACTGTGGAGGACATCACTGTGGTGGACAGGCAGAAGGATGTTCCTGTTGTGGACCCTGGGGAGGACCTCCCTGTGGTAGAAAATGTGTAGGATGTTCCTGTGGTTTACAGAGTGGAGGATATTCATGTTATGGACAGTAGTAAAGACGTTCCTGTAGTGGACATTGGTGAGGACAACCATGTTGAGGACAGTGGTAAGGATGTCCTTGTGGTACACAGGAAGGTTCCCCTGTGGTGGACAGTGGGAAAGACATCTCTTTGGTGAACAGTGGAAAGAACATTCCTGTTGTGCCCAGTTGAGAGGACGTCCCTGTTATGCATAAGAGGATGTGTTTGTGGTGCAAAGTGAGGAGGATGTTTCTTTGGTGGACAGTGGGAAAGACTTCCATGTGGTAGACAGTGGGGAGGTCCACTCTACTTTGGAGAGTGCAAAGTACATCTTTGGAATGGACAGTGGTGAAGATGTCTCTGGTGTGCACTGGAAGATGTCCCTGTGTTGCCCAGTCAGGAGGATGACCCTGTTGTGCATGGGAGGATGTTACTGTGGTGCACAGTAGGGAGGATGTCCATGTTTTGAACAGTGGGAAAGAACACCCCAGTGGTGGACATTGGTGAGGACAACCCTGCGGTAGACAGAGGGGAAACATCCCTGTAGTGGACAGTGGGGTTTATGTCTCTGTGGTAGATGGGGGAAGGATGTTGCTGTGGTGAACAATTGAAAGGATGTCCCTTTGTTGGAAAGTGGGAAGGATGTCCCTGTGGTAGACAGTGCAGAGGACTTCAATGTGATGGACAGTGGGGAGGATGTCCTTGTGATGGACACTTGGAAGAACATAACTGGCGGACTTTGGGAAGGATATCCCTCTGGTGGACAGTGGGAAGGACATCACGTCACTGTGTTGGACAGTGGAAAGGACATCCCTGTGGTGGACCGTGGGAAGGACATCCCTGTTGTGGACAGTGGGGAGGTCATCCCTATAGTACCCATTGGTGAGGATGTTTCTGTGGTGCACTAGAGAACGTCATTTTGGTGGACCTTGGGAAAAATGTCCCTGTTTTGGAGAGTGCAGAGGATATCTCTGGGGTGGACAGTGGTGTAGACATCCCTGTTGTGCACTGGAAGATGTCTGTGTGGTACACTGTTATGAGAATGACCCTGCTGTGCACAGGAGGATGTCCCTGTTTTGAACATTGGGAAAGAACACCCCTGTGGTGCACATTGGTGAGGACGCCCCTGTTGTGGACCATGGGGAAACATTACTGTGGTAGTCAGTGGGGTTTTTGTGGTTGATGAGGGAAAGAAGTCCCTGTGGTGAAGAGTGCTGAGGACAACTCTGTGTTGGACATTGGTGTGAACATCCCTGTGGTGGCTATTGGGCAGGATGTCCCTGTGGGTGACAAAGTGTAGGACGTTCCTGTTGTGGACTGTGCGGAGGAGGTTTCTGTGGTGGACAGTGGGAAGGATGTCCTTGTGATGGACAGTGAGGAGAAAATCCATGTGGTGGACAGTGGAAAGGACATCACTGTGGTGGACAGTTGATAGGACCTCCCTGTGATAGACAGTGAGAAGGATGTCCCTGTTGTGGACAGTGAGAAGGATGTTTATGTTGTGGACAGTAAAAAGTACAGACTTTTGTGAACATTAGGAAGGACCTCCTTGTGGGAAATATATCCCTCTATTGAACAGTTAGGAGGACATCCCTGTGGTAGACAGTGGGAAGGATGTCTTTTTGTGGAGAGTGGGGAGGACATCCCTGTGGTAGACAGGCAGAAGGACGTCCCTGTGGTGAACAGTGATGAGGATGTCCCTGTGGTGGACAGTGATAAGGACATCCTTGTGCTGGACTGTGCAGTGGACATCCCTGTGTTGGAGGGTGGAAAGGACATCTCTGTAGTGGACAGTACAGGGGACTTCTCTGTGGTGGTCAGTGGGAAGAAGGTCCCTGTGGTAGACATTGGAAGGACATATGTGTTGTGGACTGTGGGAAGGAAGTCCCTGTTGTGGATATTGGGAAAAACCTTTTGGAGGACAGTGGGGAGGAATTCACTGTGATGGACAGTGGGGAGAAAGTTACTGTGGTGCACTAAAGAATGTCCCTGTGGTGCATAGTCAAAATGATGTCCATATGGTGGAGATTGCAGAGGAGATCTCTGTGGTAGACAGTGGTTAGGACATCCCTGTTGTGCAAAGAAGGTTGTCCCTGTGGTGTACAGTGGGACGATCATCCCTGTGATGGACAGTGAAGTGGACTTCCCTGTGGAGGACCGTTGAAATGATGTCCTTCTGGTCGACAGTGGGAAGGCCATTTCTTTGGAGGACAGAGAGGAGGACATCACTGTGGTGGACAGGTAGAAGGATGTCCCTGTGGTGGACAGAGGGAAGGACCACCCTGTGGTGGACAGTGGGTAGGATGTCCCTGTGATTTACAGTGCGGAGGATATTTGTGTGGTGGATTGTGTTGATGTCTTCCCTGTAGTGCATATTGTTGAGGACCTCCATGTTGTGGACAGTGGCAAGGATGTCCTTGTAGTACACAGGATGATGTCCCTGCAGTGGACAGTGGGAAGGACATCTGTTTGATGGACCGTGAAAAGTATGTCCCTGTGGTGGAGAGTTGGGAGGACCTACCTTTGGTGGTCAGTGGAAAGGACATTTCTGATGTGGGCAGTGGGATGGACGTCTCTGTGGTGGAATGAGGGAGGACATCCCTTTGATGGACACTGGGGAGGACGTTTCTGTGGTGGAAAGTGGGAAGAATGTCCCTGTGGTGGACATCAGGGAGGACATCTCTGTGGTCGACAGTGGGAAGGACATCACTGTTGTGGACAGTGGAAAGAATATTCCTGTGGTGCACAGTTGTGAGGATGTTCCTTTTGTGCATAGGAGAATGTCCCTGTCGTGCAAAGTGAGGAGGATGTCCCTTTGGTGGACAGAGGGAAAGAGGTCCATGTGGTGGAGAGCAGGGAGGACCTCTTTGTGGTGGACAGTGGGAAGGACATCCTTGTTGTGGACAGTAAAAGGATGTCCCTTTTGTGCACTTTGGGGAAGATGTCCCTCTGGTGAACAGTGGGAAGGACATTCCTGTGGTGGACATTGGTGAGGACGCCCCTGTGGTGGACAGTGGTAAGGATGCCCCTGTGGTGGACAGCAGGGAGGACCTCACTTTGGTGGACAGAGGGAAAAAGTCCCTGTGGTGGACAATACAAGGTATGTCCCTGTGGTGCAGTAGTGAGGACGTCCCTGTTGTGCACAGGAGGATGTCCTTCATATGAACAGTGCAGAGGACCACACTCTGGTGGACTGTGAGTAGGATCTCCCTGTGGTGGACACTGGGAAGGACGTCCCTGTGGTGGACTGTGGGGAGGAACTCCTTGGGGTGAACAGTTGTGAGGATGTCCCTGTGGTGGACAGTGGGTAGGACCTTTCTGTTGTGGACAGTTGGATTGACATTCTTGTGGAGGACAGTGGGGAGTATGTCCCTGTTGTTCCAGTGAGATGGATGTTTCTGTAGTGGACAATTGGGAACATATTTGTGTGGTGGTCAGTTAGGAAGATGTCCCTGTGGTAAACAGTGGGAAGGAAGTCCTTTTTGTGGTCAGTGAAAGGATGTCCATTTGGTGGACAATGGTAAGGACGTCCCTGTTGTAGACAGTTTGGAGGTTCTCCCTGTGGTGGACAATTAGTAGGATGTCCCTGTGGTGGACAGTGGTGAGGATGTTTCTGTTTTGGACAACTGAGAGGACATTATTGTGGTGGAGAGTGTGAAGGACGTCCCTGTGGTGGACAGCAGGGAGGACTTCTCTGTGGTGGACAGTGGTAAAGATGTCCCTGTGGTAGACAGTTATGAGGATGTTTCTGTGATGGACAGTGGAAAGGACGTCCCTGTGGTGGACAGTTGGGAGGACCTACCTTTGGTGGACAGTGGAAAGGACGTTTCTGTTGTGGGCAGTGGTATGGGTGTCTCTGTGGCAGAATGATGGAGGACATCCCTTTGATGGACACTGGGGAGGACATTTCTGTGGTGGAAAGTGGGAAGAATGTCCCTGTGGTGAACAGCAGGGAGGACATTTCTGTGGTCGACAGTGGGAAGGACATCACTGTTGTGGACAGTGGAAAGAATATTCCTGTGGTGCACAGTTGTGAGGATGTCACTTTTGTGCATAGGAGGATGTCCCTGTGGTGCAAAGTGAGGAGGATATCCCTTTGGTGGACAGTGGGAAGGACATCCTTGTTGTGGACAGTAAAAGGATGTCCCTTTTATGTACATTGGGGAAAATGTCCCTCTGGTGAACAGTGGGAAGAACATCCCTCTGGTGAACAGTGGGAAGAACATCCCTGTGGTGGACAGTGGTGAGGACGCCCCTGTGGTGGACAGTGGTAAGGATGCCCCTGTGGTGGACAGCAGGGAGGGCCTCACTTTGGTGGACAGAGGGGAAAAGTCCCTGTGGTGGACAATGCAAGGTATGTCCCTGTGGTGCACAGTGGTGAGGACCTCCCTGTTGTGCATAGGAGGATGTCCCTGTGGTGCACAGTGGAAAGGATGTTCCTGTGGTGAACAGTGGGAAGGATTTCCCTGTGGTGGACATTGGTGAGGACAACCCTGTGGAAAATAGTTGTAAAAATTTCCCTGTGGTGGACAGCAGGGAGAACCTTTCTGTGGTGGACATTGGGTAAGTTGTCCCTGAGATGGAAAGAGGGGAGGTAGTCACTGAGGTGGTCAGTGGGAAGGACATCCTTGTGGTATAGATTGGTGAGTACTTCACTGTAGTGCACACTGAGGAGGACATACCTGTGGATTACACCGTGGAGGACATCTGTGTGGTGGATTATGGGGAGGACCTCCCTGTGGTGGACGGTGGGGGGGACTTCCCTTTGGTGGACAGTGGGAAGTTCGTCCCTGTGGTGGACAGTGGGAAGGATGTCTTGTGCTGGACAGTGGTAAGGACATTTCTCTGGTGCAAAGGAGAACGTCCCTTTGGTGCACATTGGGAATGATGTCCCTGTCATGGAGAGTGCGGAGAATATCTCTGGGGTAGACAGTGGTGAGGACATCCATGGTGTGCACAGGAGGATGTTCCTTTGTTGCACAAGGGTGAGAACATCCATTTTGTGCACGGGAGGATGTCTTTGTGGTGCAGAGTAGGGAGAATGTCCTTGTGGTCAACAATGAGAAGGACGTCCCTGTGGTGGACATCTGGGAGGAACTCTCTGTGGTAGACAATGGGAAGGACCTCCCTGTGGTGGAAAGTGGGAAGGACGTCCCTGTTGTGGACAGTGAGGAGGACATTACTGTTGTGGAAAGTGGGAAGGATGTCCCTGTGGTAGACAGCAGGTAGGACATCTCTGTGGTTGACAGTGGGAAAGATATCCCACTAATGGACAGTGATGAGGACATTTCTGTGGTGGACAGTGGATTTGATGTTCTTGTGGTGGACATTGGAGATGACCATCCTGTGGTGAACAGTGTGGTGGACATGCCTGTGGTGTACACTGTAGAGTACCTCCCTGTGGTCAACAGTGGGAAAAACGTCCTTGTTGTGGACAGTGGGGAAGATGTTTCTGAAGTGGAGAGTGGGGAGGACGTCCCTCTGGTGGACAGTGGTGAGGATGTTCCTCTGGTAGACACTCGGGAGAAAGTTTCTTTGGTGGTATGTAAAGAGGACATTGCTGAGGTGTACAATGGAGAGTACATCCCTGTGTTATACAGTGAGGAGGTCATCCCTGTGGTGGACAGTGGTGAGGACTAACCTGTGGTGGACAGTGGTAAGGATGCCCCTGTGGTGGACAGCAGAGAGGACCTCATTTTGGTGGACAGTGGGAAGGACATTCCTGTGGTGGACAATGCAAAGTATGTCCCTGTGGTGCGCAGTGGTGAGGACATCCCTGTTGTGCACAGGAGGATGTTCTTGTGGTGGACAGTGGGAGGACTACACTCTGGTGGACTATGGGGTAGGATGTCACTATGGTGGACAGTGGGAAGGATGTCCCTTTGGTGAACAGTGGGAAGGACGTCCGTGTGGTAGACAGAGGGTAGGACCTTTCTGTTGTGGACAGTTGGATGGACATCATTGATAGGACAGTGGGGAGTATGTTTTTGTAGTGTACAGTGGGATGGATGTTTCTTTAGTGTACAGTTGGGAATATATTTGTGTGGTGGACAGTTAGGAATACATCCATGTGGTAAACAGTGGGAAGGAAGTCTTTTTTGTGAAAGGATGTCCATGTGGGGGACAATGGGAAGGATGTACCTGTTGTAGACAGTGGGGAGGTTCTCCCTATGGTGGACAATAAGTAGGATGTCCCTGTGGTGGACAGTGAGGAGGACATTTCTGTTTTGGACAACTGAGAGGATTTTACTGTGGTGGACAGTGTGAAGGATGTCTCTGTGGTGAACAGCAGGGAGTACCTCCCTGTGGTGGACAGTTGTAAAGATGTCCCTCTGATAGACAGTTATGAGGATGTCCCTGTGGTGTACAGTGGGAAGGACATACCTGTGGTGGACATTGAAGAAGACGTCCCTGTGGTGGACCATTGAAATAATGTCCTTGTTGTTGATAGTGGGAAGGACATCCCTTTGGAGGACAGTGGGGAGGACATCACTGTGGTGGACAGGCAGAAGGATGTCCCTGTTGTTAACAGAAGAGAGGACCTCCCTGTGGTGAACAGTGGGTAGGATGTCCATGTGGTTTACAGTGCAGAGGATATTCGTCTGGTGGATGGCGGTGAGGACTTCCCTGTAGTGAATATTGTTGAGGACAACCATGTTGTAGACAGTGGTAAGGATGTCCTTGTAGTACACAGGAGGATGTCCCTCTGGTGGTCAGTGGGAATGACATCTGTTTCGCTGACCGTGGAAGCGACGTCCCTGTGGTGGACAGTTGGGAGGACTTCCCTGTGGTGGACAGTGGGGAGGACATTTCTGCTGTGGACAGTGGGATGGACATCTCTGTGGTGGAATGTGAGGAGGACATCGCTTTGGTGGACAGTGGGGAGGATGTGTCTGTGGGGGAAAGTGGAAAGAATGTACCTGAGGTGGACAGGAGGGAGGACATTTTTGTGGTAGACAGTGGGAAGGACATCACACTTGTGGACAGTGGAAAGTATATTTCTGTGGTGCACAGTGAGGACGTCCCTTTTGTGCATTGGAGGATGTCCCTGTGGTGCAAAGTGAGGAGGATGTTCCTATGGAGGACAGTGGGAAAGATGTTTATTTGCTGGACTCTGGGGAGGTCCATTCTGTAGTGGACATTGGGGAGGATGTACCTGTGGTGGACAGTGGAAAGGATGTCCCTGAGGTGCACAATGGTCAGGATGTCCCTGTTGTGCACAGTAGGATGTCCCTGTGGTGAACAGTGGAAAGGATGTCACTGGGCTGTACATTGGTGAAGATGACACTGTGGTTGACAGTTTAATGGATGTCCTTGTGGTACACAGGTGGAGGTCCCTGTGGTGGACTGTGAGGAAGACCTGTCTCTTATGGACAGTGGGGAGGAAATCCTTGTGGTGGACAGTTGGGTGGACCTCCCTTTGGTGAAAATTGTGTAGAACATCCTTATAGTGGACAGTGGGGAGGACATCCCTGTGCTAAACTGTGGAAATAATGTCCTTTTTGTGGACAGTAGAAGAATGTCCATGTTGTGTACAAGGGGAATATGTCCCTATGGTGGACAGTGGGAAGAACCTCCCTGTGGTGAACATGTGTAGGATGTCTCTGTTGTGGACAGTGGGGAGCACATCCATGTTTGGTAACTAGGGAGGACATCCTTGTGGTGGACAGTGGGGAGGACATCTCTGTGGTGGACAGTGGGAAGAATGTCCCTGTGGTGGACTGCAAAAAAAACTTCTCTGTTGTCTACAATGGGAAGGACGTCCCTCTGGTAGACAGTGGAGAGGATGTACCTGTGGTAGACAATGGAAAGGACGTTCTATGGTGGACAGTGGGAAGACTGTTCCTGTGGTGGAGAACAGAGAGGACCTCTCTGTGGTGGACAGTGTGAAGGACATCCCTGTTGTGGACAGTAAAAGAATGTCACTTTTGTGCACATTAGGGAAGATGTCCCTCTGGTAAACAGTGGGACGGACATCCCTTGGTGGACAGTGGTAAGGATGACCCTGTGGTGGACAGTGGTATGGATGCTCCTGTGGTGGACAGCAGGGAGGGCCTCACTTTGTTGGACAGTGGGAAGGAAGTCTCTATAGTGAACAATGCAATGTATGTCCCTGTGGTGCACAGTGGTGAGGACATCCCTGTTGTGCACAGGAGGATGTCCTTGTGGTGGACAGTGGGGAGGACCACACTCTGATGGATTGTTTGTTAGGACAACCTAGTGGTGGACAGTGGGAAGGACGTCCATTTGGTGAACAGTGGGGAAGATATCTGTGTTGTGGACAGTGGGAATGATGTCCCTTTGGTGGACAGTGGGAAGGACATCCCTGTGGTGGACTGTGGGGGAGGAACTCCTTGGAGTGGACAGTCTGGAAGATGTCCCTGTGGTGGGCAGTGGGTAGGAACTTTCTTTGTGGAGATTGGATTGGACGATTTGTGGAGGACAGTGGGGAGTACATCCCTGTTGTGTACAGTGAGATGGATATTTCTATTAGTGTACAGTTGAGAATATATTTGTGTGGTGGACAGTTAGGAAGATGTCCCTGTTGTAAACAGTGGGAAGGAAGTCTTTTTTGTGGAGAGTGAAAGGATGTCAATGTGGTGGACAATGGGAAAGAAGTCCCTATTGTAGACAGTGGAAAGGTTCTCCCTGGGGTGGACAGTAAGTAGTATGTACCTGTGGTGGACAAAGTGGAGGACAGTTCTGTTTTGGACAACTGAGATGATGTTACTGTGATGGACAGTGTGAAGGACGTCCCGGTGGTGGACAGCAGGGAGAACCTCTCTGTGGTGGACAATGGTAAAGATGTCCCTATGATAGACAGCGATGAGGATGTTTGCGTGTTGGACAGTGGAAAGGACATCCCTGTTGTGGACAGTGGTGAGGACCTCCCTGTCATTTTTATTGGGAAGGACATCCCATTGTTGAACAGTGGAAAGGATCTTTCAGTGGTGGACAATGGAGAGGACCTCCTCATGGTGGAAAGTGGAAAGGACATCACAGTGGTTGACAGTGGTGAGGACGTTTCTGTGGTGGAAAGTGGTGAGAAAGTTTTTCTGGTGCAAAGGAAAACGTTCTTTGGTGGACAGTGGAAAGTACATCTCTGTGGTGGACAGCGAAGAGAAACAGTGTGGTGGACAATGGGAAGAACATTTATGTTGTGGACAGTGGGAAGGAAGTCCCTGTTTTCTATATTGGGAAGAAACTCCTTGTGGTGAACAATCTGAAGGATATCCCTCTTTTGGACAGTGGGGAGGATATCCCTGTGGTGGACAGGGGGAAGGACATCCCTGTGGTGGACAGTGAAGAGGACTTTTCTGTGTTGGAAATTTGGGATGACATCCCTGTGGTGAATATTGGGAAAGCCGTTTATTTGGTGGATAGTGGTAAGGATGTCCCTGTCATGGAGAGTGCAGAGGACATCTCTGGGGTGGCGAGTGTTTCGGACATCCCTGGGGTGGAAAGGAGGATGTCCCTGTGGTGCACAGTGTTGAGGATATCCCTTTTGTGCACAGGAAAATGTCCCTGTTATGCAAAGTGGGTAGGATGTCCCAATGGTGAAAAGTGAAAAGGATGTCACTATGGTGGACAATTTGGAGGATGTTCCTGTGGTGGACAGTGGGTAGTACATCCCTTTGGTGAACAACAGGGAGTACTTCTCTATGGTAGACTGTATGAAGGACATCCTTGTGGTGGTCAGTGGGGAGGATGTCCCTGTGGTGGACAGTGGGGAGGATGTCTCTGTGGTGGAGAGTTGAAAAATGTACCTTTGGTGGACAGTGAGAAGGACGTCCCTGTGGTAGACAGTGGGTAGGATGTCCCTGTGGAGGGCAATGGGTAGAACGTATTTGTGGTGGACAGTGGGAAGGACATCCCTGTTGTGGACAGTTGGGAGGATATTTCTGTAGTGGACTGTGGGAAGGATGTCCTTGTTGTGGACAGTGGGAAGGACGTCCCTGTGGTGGACAGTGGGAAGGATCTCCCTGTGGTGGACAGTGGGGTGGACATTCCTGTGGTGAACAGTGGTGAGAACATTTCTGTGGTGCACAGGAGAACGTTTCTTTGGAGGACCATAAGAAGGATTTCCCTGTTGCAGAGAGTGCAGAGGACATCTCTGGAGTGGACAACGGTGAGGATGTTTCTGCTGTGAACTGGAAGATGACGCTGTGGGGCTCAGTCTTGAGGATGTCCCTGTTGTGAACCGGATATTGTTCCTGTGGTGCACAGTAGGGAGGATGTCCCTGTCTTGAACACTGGGAAAGAACACCCCAGTGGTGGACATTGATGAGGACAACCCTGTGGTGGAGAGTGGAGAAACATCACTGTGGTGGACAGTGAGGTTTACGTATCCTCGGTAGATGAGGGAAGGATGTCACTCTGGTGGACAATTTGGAGGATCTCCCTGTGGTGGACATTGGGATGGATGTCCCTTTAATGGACAGTGGGAAGGACATCCCTGTGGTAGACTGTGGTGAGGATGTCCATGTGATGGACAGTGGGGAGGATATCTGTGTGGTGGAAAGTTGGAAGAATGTCCCTCTGGTGGACAGTGGGTTGGACCTCTCTATGATGGACAGTGGGAATGATGTCCCTGTGGAAGACAATGGGAAGGATGACCCTGTTGTGGAAAGTGGGAAGGATGTCTGTGTGAGGTACAGTGGTGAGGACAATCCTGTGGTGAACAATCGTGAGGACCTTTCTGTGGTGCACTGGAGAAAGTCCCTTTGGTGGACCGTGGGAAGGATGTCCCTGTTTTGGAGAGTGCAGAGGACATCTCTGGGGTTGACAGTGGTGAAGATGTCTCTAGTGTGTACTGGAAGATGTCCCTGTGGTACACAGTCATGAGGATGACTCTGTTGTGCACAGGAGGATGTTACGGTGGTGCACAGTAGGGAAGATGTCCATGTTTTTGAACAGTGGGAAAGAACACCCCAGTGGTGGACATTGGTGAGGACAAACCTGTGGTGATCAGGGGTCACACATCCCTGTGGTGGACAGTGGGGTTTACGTCTTTGTGCTAGACGGGGGAAGAATGTCACTGTGGTGGACAATTTGGAGGCTGTCCCTGTGGTGAACAATTGGAAGGACGTCACTTTGGTGGACAGTGGGAAGGACGTCCCTATGATAGACAGAGGTGAGGACATCCATGTGATGGACAGTGGGGTGGATGTCCATGTGGTGGACAGTCGAATAAACGTCCCTCTGGTAGACTTTGTGAAGGACATCACTTTGGTGGACAGTGGGAAGGACGTCATTGTGGTGGACAGTGGAAAGAATGTCCCTTTGGTAGAAAGTAGAAAGGACTTCCCTGTATTGGACAGTGGGAAAGACTTCCCTGTTGTGGACAGTGGGGAGGATGTCCCTGTGCTGGACAATGGGATGTCATCCCTGTAGTAAACTGTGGTGAGGCTGTTTCTGTGGTGCACTGGAGAACTTCATTTTGGTGGACTGTGGGAAGAATGTCCCTGTTTTTGTAGAGTGCAGAGGACATCTCTGGGGTGGACAGTGCTGAAGACATTCTTGGTTGTGCACTGGAAGATGTCCCTGTGGTGGACAGTCATGAGTATGACCCTGTTGTGCACAGGAGGATATCCCTGTGTTGCAGTGGGGAGGATGTTCCTGTTTTGAACAATGGGAAAGAACAGCCCTTTGGTGGACATGGGTGAGGACGCCCCTGTTGTGGACAGTGAGGAAACATCTCACGGTGGACAGTGGGGTGGATGTCCTTGTGGTTAACGAGGAAAAGGTGTGCCTGTGGTGAAGAGTGCTGAGGACAAATCTGTGTTGGACATTGGTGAGAACATCCCTGTGGTGGACACTGGGTAGGATGTCCCTGTGGGTGACAGAGTGTAGGATGTTCCCATGGTGGACAGTGGGAAGGTGGTTTCTGTGGTGGAAAGTGGAAAGGATGTCCTTGTGGTGGACAGTGAGGAGGACGTCCAAGTGGTGGACAGTAGAAAGAACACACTGTGGTGGACAGTAGATAGGACCTCCCTGTGGTAGACAGTAAGAAGAATGTCCCTGTTGTGGAGATTGAGAAGGACCTTCTTGTGGTGAACAGTGGGAAGGATATCCCTCTGGTGGACAGCTGGGAGGACATCCCTGTGGTGGGCAGTGTGAAGGACATCTCTGTGGTACACAGTAAAGAGGAACTCTCGGTGTTAGACGGTTGGGATGACATCCCTGTGGTGGACAGTGGGAAGGATGTCCTTTTGTGGAGAATGGGGAGGACATCCCTGTGGTGGACAGGCAGAAAAACGTCACTGTGGTGAACAGTGTGGAGGATGTCCCTATGATGGACAGTGATGAGGATGTCCCTGTGGTGGACAGTGGTGAGGACGTTCTGTGGTACACAGGAAAACGTTATTTTGGTGGACCATGGGAAGGATATCCCTGTTTTGGAGAGTTCAGAGGACATCTCTGGAGTGGACAGTTGTGAGGACGTCTATGGAGTATGTCCCTGGGGTTCACAGTGGGGAGGATATCCCTGTGGTTTAGAGTGGGAAGGACATCCCTGTGTTTGACAGTTGGGAAGGAATCCCTGTGGTGGACTGTGGGAACTACGTCTCTGCGGTGGACATTGGTGAGAGAATTTCACTGTGGTAGACAGTCGTGATGATGGTCTTGTGGAAACCGGTGAGGACGTTCCTGTGGTGCACAAGAAAACATCTCTTTTGTGGACAGTGGGAAGGATTTCCCTGGAGTGGAGAGTGCCGAGGACATCTCTGCGATGGACAGTTTGTAAGAATATTTCTGTTATGCACAGAAGAATGTCCCTGTGGTGCACAGTGGAAAGGATGTTCCTGTGCTAAATAGTGGGAAGGATTTCCCTGTGGTGAACCTTTCTGTGGTGGACAGTGAGTAGGATATCCCTGTGATGGAAAGAGGGGAGGTAGTCACTAAGATGGTCAGTGAGAAGGATATCCCTGTGGTATAAAATGGTGCTACTTCACTGTGGTGCACATGAGGAGGACAATCCCTGTGGTTACACTTTGGGACATCTTGCGGTGGACTTGGGGAGGACATCCCTGTGGTGGACGATGGGAGATCTCCCTGAGTAGGACAGTTGGGTGGATGTTCACTGTAGTTGACAGTTGGAAGGATGTCCCTGTGGTGACAGTGGGATTGCATTATTTTGGTTTACAGTGGGAAGGACATCCATGTTGTGGACCAGTGGGGTAGAACCCTCCCTGGGTGGTCAATGTGAGGACGCCCCTGTGTTGAACCATGCGGAAAACTTCCCTGTTGTGGTCAATGGGTGGAACGTCTTTTTTTGTTGACAGTGGGAGGTGTTCCCTGTGTGTAGACAGTTGGAAGGATATTTTGTGGTGGACAGTGGAAGGACGCCCTCTGTGTGGATATTAGGAAGGACGTCACTATTGTGGACATGGAATTATTCTCTTTGGTGGACAGTGGGGAGTACATCGCTGTGGTGGAAGTGGTGAGATGTTTCTCTGGTGCACAGGAGAACATCTCTTTGTGGACATAGGGATGATGTCCCTGTCGAAGAGAGTGCAGAGAACATCTCTGGGGTAAACAGTGTTGAGGACATCCATGGTGTGCACATTAGGATGTTCCTGTGGTGCCCAGTCTGTTGACATCCTGTTGTTACAGGAGGTTCCTTGTGGTGCACAGTAGGAAGGCTATTTTTTTGGGAACAGTGAGAAGAACGTCCCGTGTGGATGGCTGGGAGGAAATCTCTGTGGTCGACAGTGGGAAGGAACTTCTTGTTGTGTGAACAGTGGAGAAGGACGTCCTGTGGTGGAAAGTGGAAAGGACTTCTCTTTGATGTACATGGGGAGGACACCCTGTTTTGGACAGTGTGGGAGAAACATTACTGTTGTGGACTTGGGAAGGAATCTTATGGTGGACAGCAGGGTGGACAACTCTCTGTGTTACAGTGGGAAAGATGTCCCTGATATGGACAGTGATGGGACGTTTCTGTGGTGCACAGTGGATTAGATGGTTTGTTTTTTGACAGTGTAAGGACCTCCCTGTGTGGAACAGTGTGGTGACTGCATCCTGTGGTGCACAGTGGAGAGGAACCTTCACTTTGGTGGACAGTGGGGAAGGACGTCCCTGTTTTGGACAGTTGGGAGGAACCTTCCGTGGTGGACAGTGGTGAGGATTTTCTGTGGGGTGACAGTGGGATGTACATGTTTGTTGTAGACGTTGTGCAGAGGATGTACTATGGTGGACAGTGGGTGGACGTCCATGTGTTGAAAGTGAAAAGATGTCTGTGTTGTGACACAGTGGGAAGGTGTCCCTGTGGTGGACAGTGGGAACATCCTCTGTGGTGGACTGTGGGGTTTAAGTCCTGATGGAAAGTGGGGAGGATGTCCCTGTGGTGGACAGTGGGGTATACCTTTTTGTTGTTGTCAGTGGAAGGACGTCCCTGATTTGGATATGGTAAGGATGTCCCTGTGGTGGACAGTAGAGGGACCTCCTGTGATGAACAGTGGTAAGAAAGTCCATGTGGTTGGACAGTGGGGAGAACGTTTATGTTGTGGATTTGGGAAGGACTTCCATGTTGTTGCATTGGGAAGGACCTCCTGTGGTGGACAGTGGGAAGCATCCCTCTCTTCGACAGTGGGAAGAAACCATGTGGTGGACAGTGGTAAGACGTGTCTGTGCTGGACATAGTAGGAGACGTCATTTAGTGGCACATTGCGAATTATTTTTCTCTGTGGTGGACACAGGGTTTACCTTTCTGTTGGTGGACAGTGCAAGGAATGCCTGTTTTGGACAGTGCAGAGGACGTCCCTTTGGTGGACAGTGGTGAGGACATCCCTTTGGTGGACAGTAGAGAGGACTTCCCTGTGGTGGACATGGGAAGGATTACCTGTGGTGGACCACAGACAGGACTGGCTGTTTGGACAGGGCATATACCTCACTGTGGTGGAATCAGTGGAAAGGATAAAAAATACCTGTGGTGGACCGTAGAGGGACATTCCTGTGTGACAGTGAGAAGGATCCCTGTGGTACATTGGGAAAGAATCCCTTGTAGTGAACTGTGGGAAGGATATCACTCTGTTGGACATTTGGGAGGACCTCCCTGTGGTGGACAGTTGGAAGGATTCCCCTGTGGTGTTAGAGGTTGTCCTTATGGTGGACATAGTAAGGACATCACTGTGGTAGATAGTGGAGAGGACTCTCTTTGGTGAACATGGGAAGAGTCCTGTGGTGGAGAGTGAAGGACATTCTGTGGTGGATTTTGGGAAGGATCTACATGTTTTGAGACATTTGGAAGAGACCTCCGTGTGTTCTACAGTGGCAAGCATGTCCCTGCTGCGTGACATGTCAGTGGACATCCCTCTGGTAGACAGTGGAGAAGGACATCCCTGTGGTGGACAGTATAGAGGACTTTCCTGTGGTGGACAGTGGGAAGG
Source organism: Arvicanthis niloticus (assembly GCF_011762505.2). Classification (NCBI taxonomy): domain Eukaryota; kingdom Metazoa; phylum Chordata; class Mammalia; order Rodentia; family Muridae; genus Arvicanthis; species Arvicanthis niloticus. The sequence continues at coordinate 1,549,179 of NC_047664.1, forward strand.
AGGGTCCCTGTTGTGGACAGGAAAGACGCTTTTGTTGACATTAAGGATAACCTCGTGTGGACGTGGGGAGGACGTCCCTATGGTGGGAAAATGTAAGGATTCACTGTTATGATCTGAGTGGAGAATATCACTGAGGTGGACAAAGGGAAGGATGTCCATGTTGTGCATTGGAAAGAAACTGTGTGTTCTACAGTGGCAGCATGTCCCTCTTGTGGATAGTGGGAGATGACCATGTGGTGGACTGTGGGAGGACGTCCCTGTGGTGACAGAGGAAAGGACATCATTGATGGACATTAGTAAGTATGTTCCTGTTGTGGAAGAGGCAGGATGAACTTTCTGTGGTGGACAGTGGAAGGACACTGTTGTGGACAGTAAGAAAGGATCTTGCCTTGTGAACATTGGGAAGGAGAGTCCCTGTTGTAGACGGGGGGGGGAGGACAAAAGGATATGCCTGTTGTGGACAGTATATGGAGACACATCACTATGGTGACAGTGGAAAGGAACACCTTTGTTGGACAGTGGATAGGACGTCCCTGTGGTGGACAGTGGAAAAAGGAGGTCCCTATGGTGGATATTGGAAGGACATATATTGGTGGACTGTGGAAAGTATTCCTGTAGTGGACATTGGGAAAGACCTCCTTGTGGAACTGTGGGAAAATGCTCTTCTGTGGACAGAGGGGAGGACATCACTTAGTTTGACAGTGGGGAAAAACATCCCAGTGTTGGACAGTGGTAAGCACCGTCTGTGGTGGACAGTGGGAAGTACTATCCCTGTTGTTGACAGTGTAGGAAGAATGTCCACTGTTTGGGCATGGTAATGACATCCTGTGGTGGACAGTAAGAGGACCTTTCTTAGTGAACAGAGTGAAGAAGTCCATGTGGTTGACAAGTGTGGGTAAGGACATTTATGTTGTGGATTTTTGGAGGATGTCCATGTTGTGGGCACATTGGGAGGACCTCCTTGTGGTGGAACAGTTGGGAAGCATGCCCCTCTCTTCACAGTGGGGAGCAACACTGTGGTGGACAGTGGGGAAGGACATCTCTGTGGTGGACATAGAGAGGCGTTATTTAGTGGACAAGCATGCGAAGGACTGTCTGTTTGTTGACAGCAGGTGTACCTTTTGGTGGTGGACAGTGGGAAGACATGACTCTTTGGACAGTGCCGAGGATTTCCCTTTGGTGGACATTGGAAAAGACGTCCCTGTTGTGTACAGTAGTGAGGACTTCCCTGTGATGGACAGTGGAGAATGCGCCCTGTTGTGGCCTTTGGAAAGACCTATATGTTGTGGACTGTGGGAAAGGACATCTCTGATGTGGACATTTGGAATGAACTCGTTGTGGTGAACAGGGGAAGGATGTCCCTGTGGTGGAGAGCAGAGAGGTTGCCACGTGTAAGGACATCCTTGTGGTGGACAGTAGAGTGAACGTCTGTGTGAACAGTGGAAGAAGGTCCCCTGTGTACGAGTGGGAAGGAACTTTACTGTTGTTAGGACAGTGGGAAGGATTCCATTTCTGTACATTGTTAAAACACTCCGGTGTTCTCAGTGGAAAGACAGTCCCTCTGGTGAACAGTTGAGGTGGACATTAGAAGTACTGTCCTGCAGTGGACAGCATAGGGTGTACCATTCTATGTTGGACAGTGGGAAGGACATCCCTGTTGTGGACAAGTGTCTGGTGGACATCTCTGTGTGTATAGTGGAGGTAACATCACTGTGATGCACAGTGGGGAGGACTTCCTTGTATGGACAGAGGGAAAATGTCCCTGTGGTGGACATTGGAAACGAACGCATATATGGTTGACAGTAGGAAGGACATCCCGTGTTGTGGACTTGGGGAAAAACCTTTTGGTGGACAGTGGGAAGGATGAACGTCTTGTGGACTTTGGGGAGGACGTCCCTGTGGTTGAAAGTAGGAAGGGACATACCTGTTATGGTCTAGAGGGAAAGGATTTCCTGAGGTGGACAAAGGGAAGGACATCCCTGTGGTGGATAGATGGGGACCTTCCTGTTTTGAATTGTGAGAAACATCCCTGTTGTAGACAGTGGAGAGGACATCCCTGTGGTTGACCGTGTTGTGCAGTATTTCCTGTGGTGGACCGTAGGGAGGATGTTACCTGTGGTGACAGTGGGGGAGAATGTCTTTGTGGTGGCATAGTCCATAAGATGTTTCCATATGGTGGAGAGTGTGAGACATCTTTGTGATGCAGCAGTGGTTAGGACATCCTTGTTTTGCCCAGTGGGGAGGATGTCTCTGTTGTTTTACAGTCGGAAGGACTTCGCTGTGGTTTGACAGTGGAGATGTACATCTGTGTTGTGTACAGTGGGGATGATATTCCTGTGTTGGAGAGTTGAGAGTATTTCACTGTGGTGGACAGTACAGATGAAATGGCTTTGGACAGTAAGGACATGCTCCTGTGGTGGCACAAAACGTCTATTTTGGTGGATCAGTGAGAAGAATGTATCTTGTAGGGGGAGTGCAGAAGAGACATTTCTTGGTGGTACAGTGGTAAGAACACCCTTTGTGCACATGAAATGTCCCTATGGTGGACAGTGGGAAGTACATCACTGTGGTGGAAGTGGAGAGGATTTCCCTGTGTGGATGGTTGAAATGATGTTTCTTGTGGTGGACAGTGGAAGGACATCCTTTGGAGGACAGTGGGGAGGACATCCCTGTGGAGGACAGGGGAAGATGTCCCTGTGGTGCTAGACGGGAGGACATCCCTGTGGTGGACAGTAAGGTAGGATGTTTCCTGTGGTTGACAGTTGGTAGGAATTTCTATTGTGGGACCGTTGGAACATATTTGTGTGGTGTACAGTTAGGAAGAATGTCCCTGTGGTAAACAGTGGAAGGAGTCCTTTTTGCTGACAGTGAAGGATGTCATGTGGTGGAAAATGAGAAAGAAATGTCCCTGTTGTAGACAGTGGGAGGTTCTCGCTGTGGTGGACAGTA